>NC_134355.1:442479987-442705855 GCF_048569485.1 Anomaloglossus baeobatrachus
CAACAGTGTCACCAGCAAAGCACCCTCACACCATCACACCTCCTCCTCAATGCTTCATGGTGGCAACCAGGCATGTACAGTCTATCCGTTCACATTTTCTGCGTAGCACAAAGACACGATGGTTGGATCCAAAGATCTCAACTTTGGACTCAGACCAAAGCACAGATTTCCACTGGTCTAATGTTCATTACTTGTGTTATTTAGCCCACACATGTCTCTTCTGCTTGTTGCCTGTCCTTAGCAGTGGTTTCCTAGCAGCTATTTTACCATGAAGGCCTGCTGAACAAAGTCTCTTCTTAACAATTGTTGTAGATATTTGTGGCATTGACCTGGTCTCTAATCTGAGCTGCTGTTAACCTGCGATATCTGAGGCTGCTGACTCTGATAAACGTATCCTCCGCAGCAGAGGTGACTCTTAGTCTTCCTTTCCTGGGGCGGTCCTCATGTGAGCCAGTTTCTTTGTAGCGTTTGAAGCTTTTTGCCACTGCACTTGGGGAAACTTTCAAAATTTTCCCAATTTTTCACACTGACTGACCTTCTTTTCTTAAAGTAATGATGGACACTCATTTTTCTTTACTTAGCTGCTTTGTTCTTGCCATAATACAAATTCTAACAGTCTATTCAGTAGGACTATCAGCTGTGCATCCACCAGACTTCTGCACTACACAACTGATGGTCCCAACTTCATTTATAAGGCAAGAAATCCCACTTATTAAACCTGACAGGGCACACCTGTGAAGTGAAAACCATTTCCGGTGACTACCTCTTGAAGCTCATCAAGAGAATGCCAAGAGTGTGCAAAGCAGTAATCAAAGCAAAAGGTGGCTACTTTGAAGAACCTAGAATATAAGACAGATTTTCAGTTGTTTCACACTTTTTTAAGTATTTCATTCCACATGTGTTAATTCATAGTTTTGATGCCTTCAATGTGAATCTACAATTTTCAGAGTTATGAAAATAAAGAAAACTCTTTGAATGAGAAGATGTGTCCAAACTTTAGGTCTGTACTGTATATAAAACAATAAAAATTACAAATGTTTGTTATCGCCGTGTTCAGAAGTGCCCAATCCATCAAAATATAAAATCAATTAATCTGACACCACGTGGTGAGAAAAAAATTCCAAATGCCAAAATTATGTTTTTTTGGTCACCGCAACATTTCTTTAAAATGCAATAACAGGGAATGAAAAAAATCGCATCTACATGAAAGTAGTATAATAAAAACATGAGCTCAAGATGCAAATAATAAGCCATCACTGAGCCCCAGATCCCAAAAAATTATATTGCTATGGGTCTTGGAAAAAACGACAAAAGCGCTATTCTTTTTTTTTTTTGGACAAAATTTTGAATTTTTTTACGTTTTAGCTGAAAAAGTATACATGTTTGGTATCAACAAACTCGTGCCAACATGAGGCATCATAGTGAGATATCAGTTTTACCATATACCATGGTGAATAAAAGAAACTCAAGAGAGCATGCTATTGCACTTTTTTCACTGTTTCTCCAGATTTGGATTTTGTTTCTGTTTTTCAGTACACTATATGGTTAAACTAATGTTTTTATTCAAAAGTACAACTTGTCCCACAAACACAAGCCCTCATATGGCAAGATTGACAGAAAAATAAAAAAATTATGGCTCTCAGAAAAAGGGGAGGAAAAATGAAAATGTAAAAACGGAAATCGGCCTGGGGTGAAGTTGTTAAAACTTGGGCTTAGACCTACCTTTTGCTGACAGTTTTAAGGGGAATATCTTAAGTAACAAAAAATGCTATTAACCAACATATATGAGGTTCATTTGCAGGTTAATAGCATTCCAAAGATGCCCAGTGCTGGCCCTGAGACTCCTGCTTGGTTGGGGAAAGTTTCTACCAGCTTTATACACTAGTTTTCTTGCAAAAAAATGGACATGTTGCACTGTATTCAAGTCTGTTTAACTCCACTTTAGATGGATGGTGGGTGCTGCTCAATGTCAACATATGGTGACATAATGGCTTCAAAATACACATCTGGGGAAACAGTTTGCATTAAAAACTCTTTATTGAAGACTCTGGCTGTGAAGATACAGTATGTTCCCAACACAAGGTAAAATTAAAATCCTGCATTTCAATGATGTACTTTATGCCTTTTTTATCCTAATTGCCTATAATATCTAACAATGACCACAAATGACTTCTCTTGTATCTTGGTACAATGGTGGGAACAACTCTGGAAACTCTTTATTTTGTGGAAACTCTTTATTTTGTTCAACTGACCCACCAGGTTCTTGTGCAGACTAGTAGTCTCAGATGCCCCTGCAAAGATTGAAACCACCCTACCTGAATAACTCAAATGACCACTTGGACCAATTGCTCCCTAAGCAGCCATTGAGGGTTCCATATACCCCTTAAGAGACCAGGGAAGGTAAAACAAGTCAATCAAAAGTAATGATAAACAAGGAAAAGCATAAATCCAATAGGCTGTAGTTTCAAGCAGTGTCAACTATAGAAATATCACCAGAGGGGAATGGAAGCCTGAGGAGGGTTTAAATAGTTACACCCACCTGTCGGGTGAAATGGCAGACCAAATTACATAACAGAAGACACCTGTTGGCAGAAAGGCAACATGTGTAAACACAAAGACAAATTGTTCAGAACCCAGACAGTAACTTAACCTTACTTAGGTCCAGTGCGTTGTAATTTACTTTGCTGGGTCCAACATTTTAACCAACTTGTCTACCTTTTTTTATGAAATTACAAAAAGAATAGGTAATATTTTGTTTGAACACTAATAAAAATGAACATCAGTCATGTATGTAGGCGGCACATCAAGCAACCACAGACCATAGGAGACCAACGATGCATGAGTGCTGGAGCACTTGAGGGTTTATTAAAGGCAAGTAATGCCTCTGGTGTTATTTTATAGGATAGTCAGTGTACCGCCCCCGTGCCAGCAGCTGGCGCTGCTCGAATCCAGGGCCTACGTTATGGCTTGAGGGGTTCCCCAGGACCCGGGGGGTCGCGCGGACACTTCAAATAAAAGGGGGACATATTTGTACGGGATTGTTTGTAGAATATCTGTGATGCCACTCGGGGGAGATGTAATGGCAGCCGGATGTTAACCCTTCTGTGGGTAGGGATGGTTGCCCAGGGACCCCAGTCGGCTGTTCCGGGCACAAATCTCTCCATGATGGACTTGCCAGCCTGCTCGGCCATCTTCCTCTGTCGGGATCCAGGGACAAGAAGGTGGCAGAGTCCTGGCATCTCTGCCCTTTAACTGCTCAGGTCACATGCTGCAGATCCTTTACCCGCCCCCCTTGGTCTTTTGCAAGCACTCCCTTGTGCGGCTGGTTAGTTTCGTTTTACGGCCTCGGGGTTTACCTTCCGGCTGTGTCCCCAGGGGGCAGGGCTTCAGCTTCGCGCCCTTTCTCGGGCTAGAAGACGCTGGGCTGTAGTTTTTCGCGCCTAAAAATGGCGACTTCTGAAAATTTCTCAACGGATCACCACTGACTGTCCAGTTCAAGACGCCCTTCCACCAGGTAGGTGGATGGGTTTGAATCCTGTTTGTGACGTCAGGTTTTGGGGTGTGCCGCACCTGTGCCAGCAGCCGGCTCTGCTCGGATCTGGGGCCTACGGTACGGCTCGAGGGGTTCCCCAGGACCCGGTGGGTCGCGCGGACACTCCGAATAAAAGGGGGACGTATTTGTACGGGATTGATTGTAGAATGTCTGTGAGACCACCCACGGTGTGTGGGGAAGTGGGACACCACCGCTGCTGTCGTGTGATACCCGGGGGAGATGTAATGGCAGCCGGATGTTAACCCCTCCATGGGTAGGGATGGTTGCCCCGGGGCCCCAGTGTCTATGTGCAGGGTATGGCAATGGCAGGGGCTTGCACGCCCAGATGGACCAGGGAATAGTTGGTTTCTCCCTATTGAATGAATCACATGAGTCTTTTGGTAAACCAAGGTGCTCTGGTCTGCCCACCTGGGCCGGTGGTCGCCATCCTTTCCTCTGTACTGTTTTTGTGTATTGTGGGCTGCCTGGTTTAGAACTCAGGAGTTCGTTCCCAGCTTTTTGTGTGCCTAAGGAGCTGTGCCCGCTGACGCTGAGCCGTGGGATCTATGGGCCCTGGCGGTTGCCCTATCACTCTCTGTGGGTGGTTGTCTGCTTTTGGGACTTTGGTTGGGACAGGACCTGTAATCCTGCCCTCAATCGGTTAATTAGCTAGGCCGCTGGTTTCGGTCCTGTCTTCAGGGTCCGAGTACCCCCTCTCTGCACGGTTTCCGGTCGGGTCTCCGGTGTCGGTACCGGTGGGCTCCAACCCTTCTCCGGACCTCCTCTGATCTGTCGAGCCATCTTCCCATCTCCTGCTGATGGAGACCACCGGCTGCCACCTAGCCAAGGTACCAGGGCTCCGATACTGGCATCGTTCAACTTGGACTTCCTCTGCTGGAGCTACACCTAGCTCCAGCCCACACTCCTCTCCACTTGAACTACCACTCCCACTATTTGCTTAACTCACAGTATTTCCCGCCCCGGGCAGTCTAAACCCTAGGTGGGCGTTCCCTAACCGCTTGGTCCCGCCCACTGGTGTGCCTGTTTTGCCCTAAGGGGGGGTGACTAGGGTTTCAGGTCAGCTCTGTGTAACCTAGGTGAGGGAAGGTGTTATGCGGGGGCCTATGAGTGACTACCTGGTTTTGCCAGGGCGTCACACCAGCATACTTTGTTGTTGTCCAGGATAAATTACAATACTTTTAACTTTGTCAAGCTCAATCTTTCTGCATGAGATTTACCCTGACATGTGGTTCTGTCAAAATTTCATGTTCAATCCTATCAATAAAAACAGAAACCCTAAAATATATCTCTACTATTTCCCTATTTCTGATGATAGGAGAAAGCATATTTCCTACCTTGATCTTTTCAGATTAATGACAATATTGTTGATGACAAGCACTCAAAAATAATAAATAGAACATCTACATGATTAAGGTTTGGTTCACATGAAGACTCCATTGAAGACCTTACAAAAGTGCTCTTTATAGTTCATTAGTATCCATAGGCAGCACACACACACAAATAATTGCATGATCACATCGTTTTTTATAGCAGATCTGTTACAATATATGGTTCATATCAGGGGCGGACATGCCATTGGTGCAACATGTGCAGCCGAACAGGGGCCCAAAAGGTGACAGGGCCAAATTCCACCTCCAAACTAGGTGAAATTGTGCATAAGGATGAGTTATTGGACTTCATAAAGCCCATGTACTGTTCTTGCTTAGGAGCACCCTCTGTGTATCTCTGTATGCCATTGGTTCACAAAGAGCAACCTCGAGAATCATTGTTTCTCTATAGGATGGCCCTTTTCTTCCAGACTAGATCAATATAGGGATGAAAATCTGCACAATTCCATTCTGATTCACTTGGTTGTCTAAGAATAAGTATAATAGTAAAGCACTTTTATGTTTCATCATATTTCTCAGTCTAGTATTAATTTAAGCTAAAATAAATGCCAAGTCAAATCTGGATCATTCAGGCCCATTTACTTATTCATGTATTAATTAAAAAATTGTTTAAAATACCATAATTGTCCTTCTACTATAGAGAATAATTATTCAACCTTTTAGGATTTTCTGCTTTAATCTCTTACTGGTACGTCATTGGTCGCCTCCCTCCAAGGTAATCACTCCACATGTCTGCTGATCAGCAGACATGTGTGGCCAACCCTTTAGATCATGCTGTCAAACACTCATAGTGTGATTTAGGGTATGTGCGCACGTTGCTTTTTACCTGCTTTTTTGCTGCTTTTTCTTCTGCGCTGTTTAATGCCAAAATGGATGTGTTCTTCTATTCAAGCAAAGTCTATGGGAATTTGGGTTTCTTGTTCACACTATGTTGTTCAAAATGCTGCCTTTTTGTGGCAGAACTTTGGTCAAAAACTCAGCTTTTCAAAGAAGCAACATGTCAATTGTTTTTGCCATTTGGGTTTTGCACTGCAAAGCTGAGTTTTTGACCAAAGTTCTGCCACAAAAAGGCAGCATTTTGAACAACATAGTGTGAACAAGAAACCCAAATTCCCATAGACTTTGCTTGAATAGAAGAACACATCCATTTTGGCATTAAACAGCGCAGAAGAAAAAGCAGCAAAAAAGCAGGTAAAAAGCAGGTAAAAAGCAACGTGCGCACATACCCTCAAATGGCTGCGGTGAGGATCGTGCAGCTCCCTTCCACCATCAGTGGCCAAATGACATGGGATGCCATGGTTCTGCCATGGTAGTGCTGGATCAGTTGATGACCTCTGACGCTGCCATGACTCACTTCCTAAGAGCGCCGACACTCACAGGACAAATGCATTTCTACTGATCAGCAGAAATGCACAGGCAATTGGACTTTGCAGTGATAATAATAATAATAATAATAATAATAATAATAATCTCAACACAAAATGTAAAAAAAGTTTTAAAAAATATGAAAAAATAAAAAACTAAAAGTTCAAATCACGCCCTTTTTTCCCCATTGAAAATTAAACATATTAAAATGGTATAATTAAAAATATTATCTCAAGACGCAAAACATAAGCCATCACTGAGGCCCAGATCCTGAAAAAGAACACTATGAGTTTCGGAAAATGGCGACAAAAGCACTTTTATACTCTTTACTCTTACTCTTTTTTTGGACACACCTCTGAATTTTTTTTAAATAAGAGTAAAAGTATACATTCCATATAGTGAAAATAGTGAATAAAAAACCTCCCAAACCATTGTGGAATTTCCCTTTTTTCACTATTTCTCCACATTTGGAATTTTTTTCTTGTTTTCCAGTACATTATGTGGTAAAGCTAATTGTTGCATTCAAAAGTATAAATCGCCCCCAAAATAATAAGCCCTCATATGGCAATATTGACAGAAAAATAAAAAAGTTATGACTTTCAGAAAAAGAAGAGGAAAAAACGAAAATGATAAATGGAAAATCACCCGGTGGTGAAGGTGTTAAAGGTAGCTACAGGTTCGCACTGTTGCTTTGCAGCGCAGGGCCCTGGGTTTATACTACACCAAGGACAATGTCTGCAAGGAGTTTGTGTGGGTTTCCCCTCACACTCCAAAGACATAATGATAGGTAACTTAGATTGTGAGCCCCAATGGGAACAGTGATACTAAATATATATAATGTGCTAACGAATTAATGGTGCTATATAAGTGAATAAAATAAATAAAGTAGATCTTTGACATCTTGTCTCATGTATGCAGTCCTTGAAAAGCCGTTCGAGGGTGCATACTGTTGTTCGAGATGTGCGCAAGTTGCACATTTGGAAGCCCAGATACTGGATCTAAATGAGCAGTTGGCAACTCTGAGATGCATTAGCAATATGGAAAGGAGTGTGCTGCTCACTGAGCAGCAGCTTGCTGGGTCAGATGTGGGGGAGGATCGTAGTAGGGAGCGGCAGGACGGTGAGGTAGGTAGCTGGGTGACAGTTAGAAAGGGGGGTAAAGGGAAAAGTGCTAGGAAGGCTAGTCCTGAACTGACACACCCCAATAGGTTTGCAAACTTGGCAGATGAGGGGGATGTCATTACAGGGGTAGCATTGCTGCAGCAAGGCATAACCTCTGAACGCCAGAGGAGTGTCTGCTCCAGTAAGGGCGGGAATAGGAGTGCAGGGCAGGCAAGACAGGTACTGGTAGTGGGGGACTCAATTATTAGGGGGACAGATAGGACAATCTGTCACAAAGACAGGGATCGCCGAACAGTGTGTTGTCTTCCTGGCGCTCGAGTTCGGCACATCGCTGATCGGGTTGACAGATTACTGGGAGGGGCTGGGGAGGACCCAGCGGTCATTGTACACATTGGCACAAATGACAAAGTTAGAGGTAGGTGGAAGGTCCTTAAAGATGATTTCAGGGAATTAGGTTGTAAGCTTAAAGCATGGACCTCAAAGGTGGTATTTTCGGAAATACTACCTGTGCCACGAGCCACACCAGAGAGGCAAAGAGAGATCAGGGAGGTTAACAAGTGGCTCAGGAATTGGTGTAGGAAAGAGGGTTTTGGGTTCCTGGAGAATTGGGCCGACTTTTCAGTTGGCTACAGATTCTATGCTAGGGATGGGCTGCATCTTAATGGGGAAGGTGCAGCTCTGCTGGGGCAGAAAATGGCTAGAAGGTTGGAGGAGTGTTTAAACTAGGAATGGGGGGCGAGGGTATTCACTTTATAGAAGGGGAATGTAGTGCAGATAGTGACCAGGGCACAAGTAATGAAATTGGGGGTGGTACGGGGGGAAGGGTTAGGACAGTTAATACAGTAAGCAGGAATACAGGTACAGAGTCATACGTAACGTGCATGTACACTAATGCCCGAAGCCTCACAAATAAGGTGGAGGAATTAGAATTAATATTGTTGGAAGAAAATTATGATATAGTGGGCATATCAGAGACATGGCTGGATGAGAGCTATGACTGGGCTGTTAATTTACAGGGTTATAGCCTATTCAGGAATGACCGTACAAATAAGCGAGGGGGAGGTGTGTGTCTATATGTAAAATCATCCTTAAAACCCATCCTGCGTGACAACATATGTGAGGGTACTGAGAATGTAGAGTCCCTATGGGTGGAGATAAGGGGGGGGGGAATGAATAATAAAATACTGATAGGGGTGTGTTATAAGACGCCGAATATTATGGAAGAGGTAGAGAATCTCCTCATAAAGCAAATTGATAAAGCAGCGAGTCTCGGAGAGGTAATTATTATGGTGGACTTTAACTATCCTGATATAAATTGGGGAACAGAAACTTGCAGTTCTAGCAAAGGAAATAGATTTTTGATAACAATGAAAGATAATTACCTTTCACAAATGGTACAGGACCCCACAAGAGGGGGAGCACTACTAGACCTTGTACTAACCAATAGGCCAGACCGCATATCAAATATACAAGTTGGGGGTTACTTGGGGAATAGTGATCACAAAATAATAAGTTTTCATGTATTCTTTAGTAAGATGTCTAGTAGAGGGGCTACAAGGACACTAAACTTCAGGAAAGCAAATTTTAAACGGTTGAGAGATGATCTTAGTGCAATAAACTGGGATGAAGTACTAAGTAATAAAAGTACACAAAGCAAATGGGAGACTTTTATGAGCATCCTGAATAGGGCTTGTGCAGAAAATATACCCTATGGGAACAAACATGCTAGAAATAGGAGGAAACCCCTATGGCTAAATAGAGCTGTAAGGGAAGCAATAAAAGAAAAACAGAAAGCCTTAAAAGAATTAAAGAGGGTAGGTAGTGATGAGGCATTATATAATTATAGAAAATTAAATAAAATATGTAAAAAGCAAATTAAGTTAGCTAAGTTTGAGACAGAGAGACTCATTGCGAGAGAAAGTAAAAATAATCCTAAAATATTCTTTAACTACATAAACAGTAAAAAACTAAAAAGCGATAGTGTTGGCCCCCTTAAAAATAGTCTTGGTGAAATCGTGGAAGGGGATGAGGGTAAAGCCAACCTGCTGAATGACTTTTTTTCTACGGTTTTTATACAAGAAAATGCCATGGCAGATGACATGACCAGTGATACCATAAATTCACCCTTGAATATTACCTGCTTAACCCAGCAGGAAGTACGCCGCCGCCTCGAAATCACTAAGGTTGACAAATCTCCGGGCCCGGATGGCATACACCCCAGAGTACTACAGGAATTGAGTTCTGTGATAGATAGACCATTATTTTTAATCTTCACAGATTCCTTAATAACAGGGTCGGTACCGCAGGACTGGCGCATAGCCAATGTGGTGCCAATATTCAAAAAGGGGACAAAAACTGAGCCGGGAAATTATAGGCCGGTAAGTTTAACCTCTACGGTTGGTAAAATCCTTGAGGGTTTCTTGAGAGATGCTATACTGGAGTATCTCAAGAAAAATAACCTTATGACAGAGTATCAACATGGGTTTATGAGGGATCGATCCTGTCAAACTAATTTGGTCAGCTTCTATGAAGAGGTAAGCTCAAGCCTGGACCAGGGAAATGCAGTGGATGTTGTGTTTATGGACTTTTCAAAAGCCTTTGATACGGTGCCACACAAAAGGTTGGTACATAAAATGAGAATAATGGGGATAGGGGAAAATATGTGTAACTGGGTTAAAAACTGGCTCAGTGATAGGAAACAAAGGGTGGTTATTAATGGTACGTACTCGGACTGGGTCTCAGTTCATAGTGGGGTACCACAGGGGTCAGTATTGGGCCTGCTTCTTTTCAACATATTTATAAATGAAACCACCATTAATTGAATAAGATCCATAATATCATGAATTTTAATATCTCTAAACCATGATCCCAAAATTTACATTGAAGCCTACAAATGATCACTGGTTGTTAATTAACCCATGAATGACAATCCAAATGGACACGTCTTTTTTTGAAAAATAGTATATAAATCTTTATTATCAAAATTAATTTTTTATGAGGGCACACAATATAGATAGACAGTGTTATTAAAAACATGTGAAAACCACCATATTAACCCCTTCACCCCCGGCCACTAAAACACCCTAATGACCGGGCCATTTTTTGCAATTCTGACCAGTGTCACTTTGACAGGTTATAACTCTGGAACGCTTCAACGGATCCTGGCGATTCTGAGATTGTTTTTTCGTGACATATTGTACTTCATGTCAGTGGTAAATTTAGGCCGATATGTTTTGCGTTTATTTGTGAAAATTTAGGAAATTTGGCGAAAATTTTGAAAATTTCGCAAATTTCAAACTTTGAAAATTTATGCCCATAAATCTGAGAGATATGTCACACAAAATAGTTACTAAATAACATTTCCCACTTGTCTACTTTACATCAGCGCAATTTTCGAAACAAATTTTTTTTCCGTTAGGAAGTTAGAAGGGTTCAAAGGTCATCAGCAAATTCTCATTTTTCCAACAAAATTTACAAAATAATTTTTTTAGGGACCACATCACATTTGAAGTGACTTTGAGAGGCCGAGGTGACAGAAAATACCCAAAAGTGACCCCATTCTAAAAACTACACCCCTCACACTGCTCAAAACCACATCCAATAAGATTATTAACCCTTTAGGTGCTTCACAGGAACCAAAGCAATGTGGAAGGAAAAAATGAAAATTTTACTTTTTAACACAAAAATGTTACTTTAGCCATAAAATTTTCATTTTTACAAGGGAGAAAAGAGAAAGTACACAATACAATTTATTGTGCATGTTCTCCTGAGTACGCTGATACCCCATATGTGGTAAAAATCAATTGTTTGGGCGCACGGCATAGCTCGGAAGGGAAGGAGCGCCATTTGAATTTTTGAACGCAAAATTAGCTGCACTCATTAGCGGACGCCATGTCGGGTTTGAAGACCCCCTGAGGTGCCTAAACAATGGAGCTCCCCCATAAGTGACCCCATTTTGGAAACTAGAGGCCTCAAATAATTTTTCTAGATGTTTGGTGAGCACTTTGAACCCCTGGGGGCTTCACAAAAGTTTATAGCGTTGAGCCGTGAAAAGAAAAAAAATTTTTTTTACCACAAAACGGTTGCTTCAACTAGGTAGCTTTTTTTTTCACAAGGGTAACAGGAAAAAATGCACCATAAAATGTATTGTGCATTTTCTCCTGAGTACGCAGATACCTCATATGTGGTGGAAATCAAATGTTTGGACACACGGCAGTGCTCGGAAGGCAAGGAGCGCCATTTGAATTTTTGAGTGCAAAATTAGCTGCACCTGTTAGCGGACGCCATGTCGGGTTTGAAGACCCCCTGAGGTGCCTAAACAATGGAGCTCCCACACAAGTGACCCCATTTTGGAAACTAGAGGCCTCAAATAATTTTTCTAGATGTTTGGTGAGCACTTTGAACACCTGGGGGCTTCACAAAAGTTTATAGCGTTGAGCCGTGAAAAGAAAAAAATTTTTTTTTACCACAAAACGGTTGCTTCAACTAGGTAGCTTTTTTTTTCACAAGGGTAACAGGAAAAAATGCACCATAAAATGTATTGTGCATTTTCTCCTGAGTACGCAGATACCTCATATGTGGTGGAAATCAAATGTTTGGACACACAGCAGTGCTCGGAAGGCAAGGAGCGCCATTTGAAATTTTGAGTGCAAAATTAGCTGCACCTGTTAGCGGACGCCATGTCGGGTTTGAAGACCCCCTGAGGTGCCTAAACAATGGAGCTCCCCCACAAGTGACCCCATTTTGGAAACTAGAGGCCTCAAATAATTTTTCTAGATGTTTGGTGAGCACTTTGAACCCCTGGGGGCTTCACAAAAGTTTATAGCGTTGAGCCGTGAAAAGAAAAAAAAATTTTTTTACCACAAAACGGTTGCTTCAACTAGGTAGCTTTTTTTTTCACAAGGGTAACAGGAAAAAATGCACCATAAAATGTATTGTGCATTTTCTCCTGAGTACGCAGATACCTCATATGTGGTGGAAAGTAATTGTTTGGGCGCATGGCGGGGCTCAGAAGAGAAGGAGCGCCATTTGACAGCAAAATTGGTTGGAATCATTAGCGGACACCATGTCACGTTTGGAGACCCCCTATGGTGCCTAAACAGTGGAGCTCCCCCACAAGTGACACCATTTTGGAAACTAGAGCCCTCAAATAATTTTTCTAGATGTTTGGTGAGCACTTTGAACCCCTGGGGGCTTCACAAAAGTTTATAGCGTTGAGCCGTGAAAAGAAAAAAAATTTTTTTTACCACAAAACGGTTGCTTCAACTAGGTAGCTTTTTTTTTCACAAGGGTAACAGGAAAAAATGCACCATAAAATGTATTGTGCATTTTCTCCTGAGTACGCAGATACCTCATATGTGGTGGAAATCAAATGTTTGGACACACGGCAGTGCTCGGAAGGCAAGGAGCGCCATTTGAATTTTTGAGTGCAAAATTAGCTGCACCTGTTAGCGGACGCCATGTCGGGTTTGAAGACCCCCTGAGGTGCCTAAACAATAGAGCTCCCACACAAGTGACCCCATTTTGGAAACTAGAGGCCTCAAATAATTTTTCTAGATGTTTGGTGAGCACTTTGAACACCTGGGGGCTTCACAAAAGTTTATAGCGTTGAGCCGTGAAAAGAAAAAAATTTTTTTTTACCACAAAACGGTTGCTTCAACTAGGTAGCTTTTTTTTTCACAAGGGTAACAGGAAAAAATGCACCATAAAATGTATTGTGCATTTTCTCCTGAGTACGCAGATACCTCATATGTGGTGGAAATCAAATGTTTGGACACACAGCAGTGCTCGGAAGGCAAGGAGCGCCATTTGAAATTTTGAGTGCAAAATTAGCTGCACCTGTTAGCGGACGCCATGTCGGGTTTGAAGACCCCCTGAGGTGCCTAAACAATGGAGCTCCCCCACAAGTGACCCCATTTTGGAAACTAGAGGCCTCAAATAATTTTTCTAGATGTTTGGTGAGCACTTTGAACCCCTGGGGGCTTCACAAAAGTTTATAGCGTTGAGCCGTGAAAAGAAAAAAAAAAATTTTTACCACAAAACGGTTGCTTCAACTAGGTAGCTTTTTTTTTCACAAGGGTAACAGGAAAAAATGCACCATAAAATGTATTGTGCATTTTCTCCTGAGTACGCAGATACCTCATATGTGGTGGAAAGTAATTGTTTGGGCGCATGGCGGGGCTCAGAAGAGAAGGAGCGCCATTTGACAGCAAAATTGGTTGGAATCATTAGCGGACACCATGTCACGTTTGGAGACCCCCTATGGTGCCTAAACAGTGGAGCTCCCCCACAAGTGACACCATTTTGGAAACTAGAGCCCTCAAATAATTTTTCTAGATGTTTGGTGAGCACTTTGAACACCTGGGGGCTTCACAGACGTTTATAGCGTTGAGCCGTGAAAAGAAAAAATTTTTTTTTTACCACAAAACGGTTGCTTCAACTAGGTAGCTTTTTTTTTCACAAGGCTATCAGGAAAAAATGCACCATAAAATGTATTGTGCATTTTCTCCTGAGTACACAGATAACTCATATGTGGTGGAAAGTAATTGTTTGGGCGCATGGCGGGGCTCAGAAGAGAAGGAGCGCCATTTGACAGCAAAATTGGTTGGAATCATTAGCGGACGCCATGTCACGTTTGGAGACCCCCTATGGTGCCTAAACAGTGGAGCTCCCCCACAAATGACACCATTTTGGAAACTAGAGCCCTCAAATAATTTTTCTAGATGTTTGGTGAGCACTTTGAACACCTGGGGGCTTCACAGAAGTTTATAGCGTTGAGCCGTGAAAAGAAAAATTTTTTTTTTTACCACAAAACGGTTGCTTCAACTAGGTAGCTTTTTTTTTCACAAGGCTATCAGGAAAAAATGCACCATAAAACGTATTGTGCAATTTCTCCTGAGTACGCAGATACCTCATATGTGGTGGAAAGTAATTGTTTGAGCGCATGGCGGGGCTCAGAAGAGAAGGAGCGCCATTTGACTTTTCAAAAGCACAGACGCAGTGCACTGATCGGCCGCTGCAGGACGCACGGTCGGATGCGATAAAAAAAAGCGTCGGGGATACGTAAAAAAAAAGTCACGCCAAAAATTGACCATGGATGCAGATACGTTATGTGCATCCCTGATCAGCGCTTGGCGGGACGCACGGACGGATGCGATACAAAAAGCGTCGCAAATACGGAAAAAAGTCACGCCAAAAATTGAGCAGGGATGCCGATCCGTTATGTGCATCCCTGATCAGCGCTTGGCGGGACGCACGGACGGATGCGATACAAAAAGCGTCGTGAATACGGAAAAAAGTCACGCCAAAAATTGACCATGGATGCCGATCCGTTATGTGCATCCCTGATCAGCGCTTGGCGGGACGCACGGACGGATGCGATACAAACAGCGTCGGGGATACGGAAAAAAAAGTCACGCCAAAAATTGACCATGGATGCCGATCCGTTATCTGCATCCCTGATCAGCGCTCGGCGGGACGCACGGACCGATGCGATACAAAAAGCGTCGTGAATACGGAAAAAAAAGTCACGCCAAAAATTGACCATGGATGCCGATCCGTTATCTGCATCCCTGATCAGCGCTCGGCGGGACGCACGGACGGATGCGATACAAAAAGCGTCGTGAATACGGAAAAAAAAGTCACGCCAAAAATTGACCATGGATGCCGATCCGTTATGTGCATCCCTGATCAGCGCTTGGCGGGACGCACGGACGGATGCGATACAAAAAGCGTCGGGGATACGGAAAAAAAAGTCACGCCAAAAATTGAGCAGGGATGCCGATCCGTTATCTGCATCCCTGATCAGCGCTTGGCGGGACGCACGGACGGATGAGGTGTAAAAATGGACAGGGGATACGGAAAAAAAAAAAAAGTTATACTCACAGTACCCAGAGGACTAGCAGGAGGATCACTGACCAGAAGAGCTGCAGAGGAACAGATGGCAGAGAGATGGACAGCTTTACAGGAGCAGCAGGCAGATCAGCAGAATGCCCAGGAAGGACCCAGCGATGGACGCAGATGTGATCAGGCCGGTGAAGACAGGTAAGAGGACGTCGGGGAAGAGCAGAGGGGGAGAGGGGGGGGTGAGAGCAGAGGGGGGGTGAGAGCAGAGGGGGGGGTGAGAGCAGAGGGGGGGTGAGAGCAGAGGGGGAGGGGGGGAGAGCAGAGGGGGAGGGGGGGAGAGCAGAGGGGGAGACCGGAGAGGGAGCTGCAGAAGCAGAATAGAAATAATGGGGGAGGCAGTCAGATCGCGGGGGGAGCGGATCGGGATGTCGGGGGGGGGGGGGGGGGTGGTTGGGGGGAGCAGATCGCGGGGGGGGCACGGCAGGGGCTATCACGGCAGCGCGCAGGGGCACCACGGGAGCGCGCACGGGCTGCAAAGTGAGCACAGTACTCACTTTGCAGCAGCAGCGGTGACCTCAGCAGCAGCGGTGGTAGCAGATCGGGATGCCGGGGGGGCAGATCGGGGCATAGGGGGGCAGATCGGGGCGTAGGGGGGCAGATCGGGGGGGGCACGGGCAGGGGCCTTCACGGGAGCGCGCAGGGGCCTTCACGGGAGCGCGCAGGGAGCGGAATACTTACCATTAGAGCTGCAGCGGCGGAGACATCAGAGGCGGCGGCGGCGGCAGCAGCGGTGGCGTGGTACCAAAAGTACCAGCCACTCCACGCTGCAGACATGTTGGGGGAGGGCTCACAGGCCAGCACAGGCCTGGGGAGGGCGGCCACCGGCAGATCAGACCGCCCCACTGCACACTGATTGGAGCGATTGCGCGTCATAGCACGATCGCTCCAATCAGTGCTGCAGGGGCTGGGGGCGGCATGTTTGAGGTCCACCTATGATATGCTGCTGCAGCTGTGGCATCTCATAGCTGGATCTCACAGGATCGCACTAATTCGGGCATTATTTTTGCCGAAATTAGTGCGATCGATGTGGTTGGCGGTTCAGATTTGAACAGCCAATCACATCGATCGTCGATAGGGGGTGGCGATGCCGCCCCCCCTGGGGTCAAGCAAAGGTCCCCTGCTGTAAGAAACAGCAGGGGACATCATTTGAAAGCCGTTGCTATGGCCACGGCAATCAAATGAAGTTTAGGCCGTAAAATTACGTCCCTGGTCGTTAAGTCACGTTAAAATAGGACGTAATTTTACGGCCCGCGGTCGTGAAGGGGTTAAAAACCAACAGGGCAGTGTGGTCAGTAAATAATATCATTCAAATGAAGCATAATACAGCGGTCATGATTGTACATCACAGGCTCAATTGTCCCTAGAGGGATAGTGATCAACACATTACAATTATATAATAGCTTGAAATGGTGTTACCCATGTCACATACACTGGGAACTTCAATCCATAAAGCATGAGTATCGCATCTACATTAATCCTGACAACCAGCAAAGTAGTGCAATTTATTGGCAGCATATATAGGTGGTCAATATTTAGCCTCCTTATTATAGGTGATATGGACAAATTTATCAGCCAAAATTGCAGACATAATTGCGGGTAGTCATGAATCAAACATGATTATAGATATTACAACCAGAAGAGTACATACTTACAGCCAGCAAGAGTACAGCTAGTTAATATACATAAATATAGTTAAATAGTACAGCCAAATACATAAATCCATATATGCAGCCACGGCTGTAACAGATTTTTAGCAGACAGTCAAGTATGCACAATTATGTGTCAGGATTGCAGATAGCATCATATACCATAGAATTTATCATAGACATTGAGCCAGAAAATGATATAGGCATAAGCCCAAAATTAGAGAGACCTAAGAGTATTTGTCTGAAGATACAGACCCGCTGTAGCCATGGTACCAATCCCGACCACACTGCCCTGCACCTCGACGCGTTTCGCAAGAAAGCTTCGTCCAGGAGGTGCAGAGGCAGTGGGGAAGGCACTTTTTAAGGACACCAGGATGTAACGCACCTGTGTGCATCGGCGCACGCCATCCGGTCACACCACCATCACCGCAGCTCCCGGCGTCCCGGAAACCAAACCGCGCATGCGCGCGCGGAATGGATCCGATAGGACGCCAGGAGTCACGGGGAGGGGAGGAGAGACCCGAACAGCGCACGCACCACAGTGCTGCTAATACGGCCATATCGTGTGAGGGCAGCATAAGGGCAAAACCCTCTCCAGTAGGTAGACATTGTCAGTATAATACATTAGTACACACAGGAGAGTCAGGGGCGCACAACTCTGCAATGACAAGCGTCATACAGTGTATATAATATATATGATGTAAGACATGGTTATTATACCAATTCTCAAGAGAACTACATTTACCAATTTTTATATATATTGTAGAGTTCTCACACCCCGACTACAACTGCGCAGACAAATGCAAATGCATATACACCATGGTAGCAAGTAACATATTTATAAATCATCTTTGCTTGATCTCAGATGTCCTTCAGCATATTCATTTGTAAGTTGATATTTGTGCCAATCCACACAGCCCTGTAATTAACAAATATAAAACACACATTAAGAACAGTGCTAGGGACAAATCACTGCAGTCATTGTTATATACAGCGGAGAGCTACAGGAAGGGTCTGAAACTGATTGCATCATTTAACCCTTTCGGTTTAATTGTATCCAAAAGGGTGATCCACTTGGCCTCTTTCTGAGCAAGTAAGTTTTTAAAATTGCCTCCTCTCATTCCTGGATATACCCTATCAATTCCCCTGAATTTCAGGAGTCTCCAGTTATTCGCATGAAATTCCCTAAAATGCTTAGGGATATTTTTAAGGGCTTCCACATCTTCCCTACTGACGGCTTTGCTGGCATTCTTGATATCTCTTATATGTTCCATAATCCTCACTCTGAGTTCTCTAGATGTCAGCCCCACGTATATGAGCCCACATGGGCATATAGCCCAATAGATGACTCCTGTCGTACGACAATTTATGTAATGTAGGATCCTATACGTGGTGCTGCCATCATTATTGGAGAAGTCACTAACCCTCATAAGCTGTGAACAGGCGCCACAGTCACCACAAGGGTAAGACCCCCATCTTGGGCCCTTTGTGCTGCCCAGAAAGTTATTAGGAGGGGGGACATAGTGGCTACGAACAACTAAATCCTTGATGGTTTTGGATTTTTTAGGGGTTATGGCTGGTCTGGGTGTTAAAACACCAGCTAGATCGTTGTCTGACAACAGGATAGGCCAGTATTTGTTGATAATATTCGTCATTTCACGCCATTGGGCGTGATAAGGGGTAATGTATCTTACCTTGTGATCTTGTTCTCTTGTAGCCGTTTTAAGGAGCTGGGATCGTGGAGTTTCTTTTGCCCGTATATAGCCCTTATGTATGGAGTCCTCCCTGTAATGACGGGAACGAAAACGCCTTTTTAGGTCATTTTCTTGATATTCAAACAACGTATTAGTTGAACAAATACGTTTAGCACGTAGAAACTGACCTATTGGGACAGCTTTGATGGTTTGTGCCGGATGTGAGGACCTCGCACTCAACAAAGAGTTGACAGCAGTTCCCTTCCGATGAACATCTGTTATTAACACGCCATCACTTCCTTTTGATACTTTGACATCCAGGTATTCAATACTTTCGCTGCTGAAATTGAAAGTAAGTCCAATGTTTAACCTGTTGTTATTAAGTCCATCCATGAACTGTTTTAGCTGTTGGATCTCCCCCTCCCAAATCATAAATACATCATCTATAAAACGCAGCCACATGTGGACTGCGCCAGTTGGACCAGACGGAAATTCAATAGACCGCTCCCACCATCCAAGAAAGAGGTTAGCATACGAGGGCGCACAAGACGCCCCCATTGCGGTCCCCCTCTCCTGGAGGTAGTAGCGGTCCTTGAATAAAAAATAATTGTGGGTTAACACAAATTTTAAAAGTAGGAGGAGGAGATCCACCAGCTGTTGGTCCATGTCTGTCATTCTCAAATAAAACTCAGCTGCACCAAGCCCATCTTGATGCGCTATAGATGTATATAGCGATTGTACATCAGCGGTGACCATGACCATGTCAGCTTCCATGGTCAGATCTTCTAGCCTATTTAAGAAATCCGTAGAGTCCCTTACATAGGAAGGCAAAGTACACACACTGATCTTAAGGTAGTGATCTAGGAATCTACATATTAGCTCACACAAGCTATTATTTCCCGATACTATGGGTCTTCCGGGGGGTTGTTCTATACTCTTGTGTATCTTAGGCAAGAAGTATATTGTGGGAGTTACCGGATGTTCTTGTATAAGACCCTCAAAGACTGATTTGGGAATAATTCCCTCATCATAAGCCTTCTGGAGTATGGCCAAAAGCTCAATACTGAATTTAGTTGTTGGATTCCCCTCAAGTTTAGTATAGCAGGCTTTATCATGCAGTTGTTTATATGCCTCCTGCTCATATGCTTTTGTAGACCAAATAACCACGTTGCCACCCTTATCGGCCTGCTTGATCACTATATCCTTCATCGATTGTAGTTCTTTTAATGCTTGTCTCTGATGACTGCTTAGATTGTCATGAGTTCTTTTTGATGGTAGAGATCTAAATTCTTGAACTACCATCTTGACAAATAATTCTATAGTGGGGCAGGCCGATAAGGGTGGAAAGGTGGTTGATTTCTTTTTAGTATACGAGGGGAATCTTGTAAGATCAGTTGAGCTTTGTTCTGCCAGAAGGGATTCTAGAATCTTAATTGCCTCCTGTTCTTCCCTAGAAAATCCAGTAAAATTTCCCATATCCTTTCTCGCAAAGTATTTTTTAAGCAGGAGCTTGCGTCCAAACAGCTGGATGTCCTTTATTCCCGTGAACAAATCGAAATTGGCCACGGGAGAAAAGGACAAACCCAGCTGCAGCACCTCAAGCTGAGCCCCAGTCAGAATTTTATCTGTTAAATTTATTACCTTTAGGGTATCCTTGGCATGGGGACCATCTTTTTTCCAATTGTCCTGATTATATCTGGTTTTGTAGGAGTTTCTAGTTTCCACACCTCCTCGATAGGGTATCTGTCCATGGGCCTCGCGATTTGAAATTTTTGAGCTGCCAGCACTCTCTGCTGATGAGACTGATTCTGCCAGGGACTGATTAGAGGACCTATGGTTAACCGGACGTCGACCATTCCTTTCGTAGTACCATTTGAAGACCGTGTTGTTTCTATAATCTGTTAGGTCTCGTTGAAATTTGCGTGCTTTCTTGGTCTTAATATCAGTTTCCCACTGTTTAAATTCTTCCTCCAACTCAGTATCAAATTGAGCCAATGATTCCTTGGATAATTTTTGTTTTATTTCAAGATTGAGCATTTCTATATCCTTCTCTAACTCATCAAGGCGTTTCTTGTCATAACCTATTAGGAGTTCAATCATCGTGCGTGAGCACATCCTGCATGCTTCTTCCCACCTTTCTTTAAAATTCTCATCTTCAACTGGGAAAGCCGGAAACACCTGGATCCGGAGCCCCCTAGGTGTTATGTCCTTACTTAGGTATTGCTCCAAAGAGGCTTTGTTCCACCAAGTTTTCATTCTTTTAAGCAAGTAGGATTTTAATTTAACCTGTAGCTCTCTGCACTGCATAGAAGGTGACTGTGCCGCTGTCTCCCCAGCACTGCCGAACACGTCTGCCAACTGTGTAGCCCAATTAGCATCTCTGCTGCGATAGTCCATTGCTAGACCTAAATTCACCAAAAAGATCAACAAACCACCATTAATTGAATAAGATCCATAATATCATGAATTTTAATATCTCTAAACCATGATCCCAAAATTTACATTGAAGCCTACAAATGATCACTGGTTGTTAATTAACCCATGAATGACAATCCAAATGGACACGTCTTTTTTTGAAAAATAGTATATAAATCTTTATTATCAAAATTAATTTTTTATGAGGGCACACAATATAGATAGACAGTGTTATTAAAAACATGTGAAAACCACCATATTAAAAACCAACAGGGCAGTGTGGTCAGTAAATAATATCATTCAAATGAAGCATAATACAGCGGTCATGATTGTACATCACAGGCTCAATTGTCCCTAGAGGGATAGTGATCAACACATTACAATTATATAATAGCTTGAAATGGTGTTACCCATGTCACATACACTGGGAACTTCAATCCATAAAGCATGAGTATCGCATCTACATTAATCCTGACAACCAGCAAAGTAGTGCAATTTATTGGCAGCATATATAGGTGGTCAATATTTAGCCTCCTTATTATAGGTGATATGGACAAATTTATCAGCCAAAATTGCAGACATAATTGCGGGTAGTCATGAATCAAACATGATTATAGATATTACAACCAGAAGAGTACATACTTACAGCCAGCAAGAGTACAGCTAGTTAATATACATAAATATAGTTAAATAGTACAGCCAAATACATAAATCCATATATGCAGCCACGGCTGTAACAGATTTTTAGCAGACAGTCAAGTATGCACAATTATGTGTCAGGATTGCAGATAGCATCATATACCATAGAATTTATCATAGACATTGAGCCAGAAAATGATATAGGCATAAGCCCAAAATTAGAGAGACCTAAGAGTATTTGTCTGAAGATACAGACCCGCTGTAGCCATGGTACCAATCCCGACCACACTGCCCTGCACCTCGACGCGTTTCGCAAGAAAGCTTCGTCCAGGAGGTGCAGAGGCAGTGGGGAAGGCACTTTTTAAGGACACCAGGATGTAACGCACCTGTGTGCATCGGCGCACGCCATCCGGTCACACCACCATCACCGCAGCTTCCGGCGTCCCGGAAACCAAACCGCGCATGCGCGCGCGGAATGGATCCGATAGGACGCCAGGAGTCACGGGGAGGGGAGGAGAGACCCGAACAGCGCACGCACCACAGTGCTGCTAATACGGCCATATCGTGTGAGGGCAGCATAAGGGCAAAACCCTCTCCAGTAGGTAGACATTGTCAGTATAATACATTAGTACACACAGGAGAGTCAGGGGCGCACAACTCTGCAATGACAAGCGTCATACAGTGTATATAATATATATGATGTAAGACATGGTTATTATACCAATTCTCAAGAGAACTACATTTACCAATTTTTATATATATTGTAGAGTTCTCACACCCCGACTACAACTGCGCAGACAAATGCAAATGCATACACACCATGGTAGCAAGTAACATATTTATAAATCATCTTTGCTTGATCTCAGATGTCCTTCAGCATATTCATTTGTAAGTTGATATTTGTGCCAATCCACACAGCCCTGTAATTAACAAATATAAAACACACATTAAGAACAGTGCTAGGGACAAATCACTGCAGTCATTGTTATATACAGCGGAGAGCTACAGGAAGGGTCTGAAACTGATTGCATCATTTAACCCTTTCGGTTTAATTGTATCCAAAAGGGTGATCCACTTGGCCTCTTTCTGAGCAAGTAAGTTTTTAAAATTGCCTCCTCTCATTCCTGGATATACCCTATCAATTCCCCTGAATTTCAGGAGTCTCCAGTTATTCGCATGAAATTCCCTAAAATGCTTAGGGATATTTTTAAGGGCTTCCACATCTTCCCTACTGACGGCTTTGCTGGCATTCTTGATATCTCTTATATGTTCCATAATCCTCACTCTGAGTTCTCTAGATGTCAGCCCCACGTATATGAGCCCACCTGGGCATATAGCCCAATAGATGACTCCTGTCGTACGACAATTTGTGTAATGTAGGATCCTATACGTGGTGCTGCCATCATTATTGGAGAAGTCACTAACCCTCATAAGCTGTGAACAGGCGCCACAGTCACCACAAGGGTAAGACCCCCATCTTGGGCCCTTTGTGCTGCCCAGAAAGTTATTAGGAGGGGGGACATAGTGGCTACGAACAACTAAATCCTTGATGGTTTTGGATTTTTTAGGGGTTATGGCTGGTCTGGGTGTTAAAACACCAGCTAGATCGTTGTCTGACAACAGGATAGGCCAGTATTTGTTGATAATATTCGTCATTTCACGCCATTGGGCGTGATAAGGGGTAATGTATCTTACCTTGTGATCTTGTTCTCTTGTAGCCGTTTTAAGGAGCTGGGATCGTGGAGTTTCTTTTGCCCGTATATAGCCCTTATGTATGGAGTCCTCCCTGTAATGACGGGAACGAAAACGCCTTTTTAGGTCATTTGCTTGATATTCAAACAACGTATTAGTTGAACAAATACGTTTAGCACGTAGAAACTGACCTATTGGGACAGCTTTGATGGTTTGTGCCGGATGTGAGGACCTCGCACTCAACAAAGAGTTGACAGCAGTTCCCTTCCGATGAACATCTGTTATTAACACGCCATCACTTCCTTTTGATACTTTGACATCCAGGTATTCAATACGTTCGCTGCTGAAATTGAAAGTAAGTCCAATGTTTAACCTGTTGTTATTAAGTCCATCCATGAACTGTTTTAGCTGTTGGATCTCCCCCTCCCAAATCATAAATACATCATCTATAAAACGCAGCCACATGTGGACTGCGCCAGTTGGACCAGACGGAAATTCAATAGACCGCTCCCACCATCCAAGAAAGAGGTTAGCATACGAGGGCGCACAAGACGCCCCCATTGCGGTCCCCCTCTCCTGGAGGTAGTAGCGGTCCTTGAATAAAAAATAATTGTGGGTTAACACAAATTTTAAAAGTAGGAGGAGGAGATCCACCAGCTGTTGGTCCATGTCTGTCATTCTCAAATAAAACTCAGCTGCACCAAGCCCATCTTGATGCGCTATAGATGTATATAGCGATTGTACATCAGCGGTGACCATGACCATGTCAGCTTCCATGGTCAGATCTTCTAGCCTATTTAAGAAATCCGTAGAGTCCCTTATATAGGAAGGCAAAGTACACACACTGATCTTAAGGTAGTGATCTAGGAATCTACATATTGGCTCACACAAGCTATTATTTCCCGATACTATGGGTCTTCCGGGGGGTTGTTCTATACTCTTGTGTATCTTAGGCAAGAAGTATATTGTGGGAGTTACCGGATGTTCTTGTATAAGACCCTCAAAGACTGATTTGGGAATAATCCCCTCATCATAAGCCTTCTGGAGTATGGCCAAAAGCTCAATACTGAATTTAGTTGTTGGATTCCCCTCAAGTTTAGTATAGCAGGCTTTATCATGCAGTTGTTTATATGCCTCCTGCTCATATGCTTTTGTAGACCAAATAACCACGTTGCCACCCTTATCGGCCTGCTTGATCACTATATCCTTCATCGATTGTAGTTCTATTGAGACAATTGAGACTGTGATGTACAATCATGACCGCTGTATTATGCTTCATTTGAATGATATTATTTACTGACCACACTGCCCTGTTGGTTTTTAATATGGTGGTTTTCACATGTTTTTAATAACACTGTCTATCTATATTGTGTGCCCTCATAAAAAATTAATTTTGATAATAAAGATTTATATACTATTTTTCAAAAAAAGACGTGTCCATTTGGATTGTCATTCATGGGTTAATTAACAACCAGTGATCATTTGTAGGCTTCAATGTAAATTTTGGGATCATGGTTTAGAGATATTAAAATTCATGATATTATGGATCTTATTCAATTAATGGTGGTTTTGTTGATCTTTTTGGTGAATTTAGGTCTAGCAATGGACTATCGCAGCAGAGATGCTAATTGGGCTACACAGTTGGCAGACGTGTTCGGCAGTGCTGGGGAGACAGCGGCACAGTCACCTTCTATGCAGTGCAGAGAGCTACAGGTTAAATTAAAATCCTACTTGCTTAAAAGAACGAAAACTTGGTGGAACAAGGCCTCTTTGGAGCAATACCTAAGTAAGGACGTAACACCTAGGGGGCTCCGGATCCAGGTGTTTCCGGCTTTCCCAGTTGAAGATGAGAATTTTAAAGAAAGGTGGGAAGAAGCATGCAGGATGTGCTCACGCACGATGATTGAACTCCTAATAGGTTATGACAAGAAACGCCTTGATGAGTTAGAGAAGGATATAGAAATGCTCAATCTTGAAATAAAACAAAAATTATCCAAGGAATCATTGGCTCAATTTGATACTGAGTTGGAGGAAGAATTTAAACAGTGGGAAACTGATATTAAGACCAAGAAAGCACGCAAATTTCAACGAGACCTAACAGATTATAGAAACAACACGGTCTTCAAATGGTACCACGAAAGGAATGGTCGACATCCGGTTAACCATAGGTCCTCTAATCAGTCCCTGGCAGAATCAGTCTCATCAGCAGAGAGTGCTGGCAGCTCAAAAATTTCAAATCGCGAGGCCCATGGACAGATACCCTATCGAGGAGGTGTGGAAACTAGAAACTCCTACAAAACCAGATATAATCAGGACAATTGGAAAAAAGATGGTCCCCATGCCAAGGATACCCTAAAGGTAATAAATTTAACAGATAAAATTCTGACTGGGGCTCAGCTTGAGGTGCTGCAGCTGGGTTTGTCCTTTTCTCCCGTGGCCAATTTCGATTTGTTCACGGGAATAAAGGACATCCAGCTGTTTGGACGCAAGCTCCTGCTTAAAAAATAGTTTGCGAGAAAGGATATGGGAAATTTTACTGGATTTTCTAGGGAAGAACAGGAGGCAATTAAGATTCTAGAATCCCTTCTGGCAGAACAAAGCTCAACTGATCTTACAAGATTCCCCTCGTATACTAAAAAGAAATCAACCACCTTTCCACCCTTATCGGCCTGCCCCACTATAGAATTATTTGTCAAGATGGTAGTTCAAGAATTTAGATCTCTACCATCAAAAAGAACTCATGACAATCTAAGTAGTCATCAGAGACAAGCATTAAAAGAACTATAATCGATGAAGGATATAGTGATCAAGCAGGCCGATAAGGGTGGCAACGTGGTTATTTGGTCTACAAAAGCATATGAGCAGGAGGCATATAAACAACTGCATGATAAAGCCTGCTATACTAAACTTGAGGGGAATCCAACAACTAAATTCAGTATTGAGCTTTTGGCCATACTCCAGAAGGCTTATGATGAGGGGATTATTCCCAAATCAGTCTTTGAGGGTCTTATACAAGAACATCCGGTAACTCCCACAATATACTTCTTGCCTAAGATACACAAGAGTATAGAACAACCCCCCGGAAGACCCATAGTATCGGGAAATAATAGCTTGTGTGAGCCAATATGTAGATTCCTAGATCACTACCTTAAGATCAGTGTGTGTACTTTGCCTTCCTATATAAGGGACTCTACGGATTTCTTAAATAGGCTAGAAGATCTGACCATGGAAGCTGACATGGTCATGGTCACCGTTGATGTACAATCGCTATATACATCTATAGCGCATCAAGATGGGCTTGGTGCAGCTGAGTTTTATTTGAGAATAACAGACATGGACCAACAGCTGGTGGATCTCCTCCTCCTACTTTTAAAATTTGTGTTAACCCACAATTATTTTTTATTCAAGGACCGCTACTACCTCCAGGAGAGGGGGACCGCAATGGGGGCGTCTTGTGCGCCCTCGTATGCTAACCTCTTTCTTGGATGGTGGGAGCGGTCTATTGAATTTCCGTCTGGTCCAACTGGCGCAGTCCACATGTGGCTGCGTTTTATAGATGATGTATTTATGATTTGGGAGGGGGAGATCCAACAGCTAAAACAGTTCATGGATGGACTTAATAACAACAGGTTAAACATTGGACTTACTTTCAATTTCAGCAGCGAAAGTATTGAATACCTGGATGTCAAAGTATCAAAAGGAAGTGATGGCGTGTTAATAACAGATGTTCATCGGAAGGGAACTGCTGTCAACTCTTTGTTGAGTGCGAGGTCCTCACATCCGGCACAAACCATCAAAGCTGTCCCAATAGGTCAGTTTCTACGTGCTAAACGTATTTGTTCAACTAATACGTTGTTTGAATATCAAGCAAATGACCTAAAAAGGCGTTTTCGTTCCCGTCATTACAGGGAGGACTCCATACATAAGGGCTATATACGGGCAAAAGAAACTCCACGATCCCAGCTCCTTAAAACGGCTACAAGAGAACAAGATCACAAGGTAAGATACATTACCCCTTATCACGCCCAATGGCGTGAAATGACGAATATTATCAACAAATACTGGCCTATCCTGTTGTCAGACAACGATCTAGCTGGTGTTTTAACACCCAGACCAGCCATAACCCCTAAAAAATCCAAAACCATCAAGGATTTAGTTGTTCGTAGCCACTATGTCCCCCCTCCTAATAACTTTCTGGGCAGCACAAAGGGCCCAAGATGGGGGTCTTACCCTTGTGGTGACTGTGGCGCCTGTTCACAGCTTATGAGGGTTAGTGACTTCTCCAATAATGATGGCAGCACCACGTATAGGATCCTACATTACATAAATTGTCGTACGACAGGAGTCATCTATTGGGCTATATGCCCATGTGGGCTCATATACGTGGGGCTGACATCTAGAGAACTCAGAGTGAGGATTATGGAACATATAAGAGATATCAAGAATGCCAGCAAAGCCGTCAGTAGGGAAGATGTGGAAGCCCTTAAAAATATCCCTAAGCATTTTAGGGAATTTCATGCGAATAGCTGGAGACTCCTGAAATTCAGGGGAATTGATAGGGTATATCCAGGAATGAGAGGAGGCAATTTTAAAAACTTACTTGCTCAGAAAGAGGCCAAGTGGATCACCCTTTTGGATACAATTAAACCGAAAGGGTTAAATGATGCAATCAGTTTCAGACCCTTCCTGTAGCTCTCCGCTGTATATAACAATGACTGCAGTGATTTGTCCCTAGCACTGTTCTTAATGTGTGTTTTATATTTGTTAATTACAGGGCTGTGTGGATTGGCACAAATATCAACTTACAAATGAATATGCTGAAGGACATCTGAGATCAAGCAAAGATGATTTATAAATATGTTACTTGCTACCATGGTGTGTATGCATTTGCATTTGTCTGCGCAGTTGTAGTCGGGGTGTGAGAACTCTACAATATATATAAAAATTGGTAAATGTAGTTCTCTTGAGAATTGGTATAATAACCATGTCTTACATCATATATATTATATACACTGTATGACACTTGTCATTGCAGAGTTGTGCGCCCCTGACTCTCCTGTGTGTACTAATGTATTATACTGACAATGTCTACCTACTGGAGAGGGTTTTGCCCTTATGCTGCCCTCACACGATATGGCCGTATTAGCAGCACTGTGGTGCGCGCGCTGTTCGGGTCTCTCCTCCCCTCCCCGTGACTCCTGGCGTCCTATCGGATCCATTCCGCGCGCGCATGCGCGGTTTGGTTTCCGGGACGCCGGGAGCTGCGGTGATGGTGGTGTGACCGGATGGCGTGCGCCGATGCACACAGGTGCGTTACATCCTGGTGTCCTTAAAAAGTGCCTTCCCCACTGCCTCTGCACCTCCTGGACGAAGCTTTCTTGCGAAACGCGTCGAGGTGCAGGGCAGTGTGGTCGGGATTGGTACCATGGCTACAGCGGGTCTGTATCTTCAGACAAATACTCTTAGGTCTCTCTAATTTTGGGCTTATGCCTATATCATTTTCTGGCTCAATGTCTATGATAAATTCTATGGTATATGATGCTATCTGCAATCCTGACACATAATTGTGCATACTTGACTGTCTGCTAAAAATCTGTTACAGCCGTGGCTGCATATATGGATTTATGTATTTGGCTGTACTATTTAACTATATTTATGTATATTAACTAGCTGTACTCTTGCTGGCTGTAAGTATGTACTCTTCTGGTTGTAATATCTATAATCATGTTTGATTCATGACTACCCGCAATTATGTCTGCAATTTTGGCTGATAAATTTGTCCATATCACCTATAATAAGGAGGCTAAATATTGACCACCTATATATGCTGCCAATAAATTGCACTACTTTGCTGGTTGTCAGGATTAATGTAGATGCGATACTCATGCTTTATGGATTGAAGTTCCCAGTGTATGTGACATGGGTAACACCATTTCAAGCTATTATATAATTGTAATGTGTTGATCACTATCCCTCTAGGGACAATTGAGCCTGTGATGTACAATCATGACCGCTGTATTATGCTTCATTTGAATGATATTATTTACTGACCACACTGCCCTGTTGGTTTTTAATATGGTGGTTTTCACATGTTTTTAATAACACTGTCTATCTATATTGTGTGCCCTCATAAAAAATTAATTTTGATAATAAAGATTTATATACTATTTTTCAAAAAAAGACGTGTCCATTTGGATTGTCATTCATGGGTTAATTAACAACCAGTGATCATTTGTAGGCTTCAATATTTATAAATGACCTTGTTGGGGGCATGCGGAGTAGAATTTCAATATTTGCAGATGATACTAAACTCTGCAGGGTAATCAATACAGAGGAGGATAATTTTATATTACAGGGAGATTTATGTAAATTGGAGGATTGGGCTGAGAAGTGGCAATTGAAGTTTAATGTAGATAAATGTAAGGTCATGCACTTGGGTAGAGGAAATAACATTTATGATTATGTACTTAATTGTAGAACACTGGGTAAAACAGACACAGAAAAAGACTTGGGTGTATGGGTGGATGGTAAACTTCACTTTAGTGGACAGTGTC
Organism: Anomaloglossus baeobatrachus; assembly: GCF_048569485.1. NCBI lineage: Eukaryota > Metazoa > Chordata > Amphibia > Anura > Aromobatidae > Anomaloglossus > Anomaloglossus baeobatrachus. The sequence goes on from NC_134355.1 coordinate 442,509,960, forward strand.
AGGCAGCTGCTGCCAGGGCTAATAAAACAATGGGATGTATTAAAAGAGGTCTAAGTGTCCATAAAATAAATATAGTTCTACCTCTGTACAAGTCACTAGTGCGACCGCACTTAGAATACTGTGTACAATTCTGGTCACCGATATACAAGAAGGACATAGCTGAACTGGAGAGGGTGCAGAGAAGAGCCACCAAGATTATTAGAGGAATGGGTGGGCTGCAATACCAAGACAGGTTATTAAACTTGGGGTTATTTAGTCTGGAAAAACGAAGGCTTAGGGGGGATCTAATCACAATGTCTAAATATATGAGGGGACAGTACAGAGACCTTTCCAAAGATCTTTTTACACCTAGGCCTGCGACTGGAACACGGGGGCATCCGCTACGTCTTGAGGAAAGAAGGTTTAATCATAATCACAGACGAGGATTCTTTACTGTACGAGCAGTGAGACTATGGAACTCTCTGCCGCATGATGTTGTAATGAGTGATTCACTACTAACATTTAAGCAGAGCCTGGATGCCTTTCTTGAAAAATTTAATATTACCAGTTATGTATTGTGACGGGGTGTCTTTCTTCCGTTTGCTGTGAGGATCCTTCCTCCACGTCATTTTGCGAGCAGACTCCTTCTAGCGCCTCAATCAGCTGCTCCTTGGAGAGTCCTTTGAAACGAACTCCTACTTCACGGGCCTTTGATTGCAGGCTCCCCAAAGTCCAGGTCTTGTACTCTGCAGTGCTGGTTCCTGATGTTGAGCCATTGTCCTCCATTCCTTCTGCTCTGATCCCAGCGCTGCCAACCAGTTTGTGACGGGGTGTACATCAGAGCAAAGAGAGACAACAGGCCGAGGAACGATCCAACAGATTTATTCACAAGAACACTGGAACAGCACACGATAAGTCCACGTAAAACAGATTCGGGGGCCCTTCCCGACAATCCTCGGACCGGATAACAAAGCAATCGTCCTTACTGTAGTCCAAAGAGTTCCACACAATCCCACGGGCCGCCACACAGGCCTAGCTCCGTCCGTGTCCACAGCTACCCAGGCTGGGGCTCCTGCTCTCTTCAAGTTTCAGCTCACTCTGAAGTTACAAAAAGGGAAATGCATTGTCTGTGCTGCTTGACCAGCCCACCATGTTTGTTCAGGGGGTAGGGGTCACACATCCTATCATCAATGGTTTGGTCCATCACAGGGCTCCAATATGTCTGCCAGCCACAGTAGATGAAGGGATCCCCTGCTGTAAAGAACAATGACTATTCCTTAACGGGCCAATGCAATTAAAGATTAGATACACAACTCTGGAAAGAAGAGGACAGGCTATTTACATAATCACATTAGATGCCAAGACTACAATTGTATGAGAGAGACACATTGAGACCAGTAGCTCCCCCAAGAAAATACATGAATTACAACTAATACAACCAGGGAAATATACATATCATGACATAGTATCACAGCATATACAGTGAGAGGATAAATTACATCTTCACAATCCCTCCCCCTCCCAACTTGTGTACGTACTAGGGACCTCTACAGGTCACTGGTTAAGTACACACAGGCAGAGCGTTACTTACATGTGGCTTCATGCAGCCACGAATTGGCATCGTAGCTCTCCCACATCATTGCCCAGGAGAACAGCTGCAGGCAGACCACCCATCACCCCAACCACACATCGCCTGACCCCAAAACCAAAGTTCAGATCCACAGTGGCTGTGGGAATAGTCCTCCATTGTCCACCAGCCAGTTCAATAACAATCCCAGGTCCTCTATGGATTGCCTCAGGCCGAACCACTCGGGGATCAGCCAGTGTGAGGAAAGCACCCGAGTCACAAAATCCAACAAGTCTCTGTCCATCCAGCACAACCTCCTGCAAGTGCTTACCTCGATGAGCAGAAGTCGTCATAACTGCAGGTCGCACCCCGTAAACTCCTGGTGGTGCAACTGTCGCGGGCGGGGAGGAGGGTGTCAGCACACCGCGCTCACCCCTTCTGCTCGGGTCCGGCAGTTGCTCCTGGTGGCTCGAGCCGTGGGCCGGATCCCGGGGTGTCTCGAGCGACACTCCTCGCCCGTGAGTGAAAGGGGATATGTTTGTTGGGTGTGGGGATTGTTATAGTTCGTGACGCCACCCACGGTTGTGGTGATTGCACCACCGCTGCTCAGTGTGGGGGTCCCGGGGATGGTGATGTAGAGCAGCCAGGTGTTGTGTTGCCCCTCCGTGGGTAGGGGTTGGTGATCCCGGGGCCCGGTGATGAGATGTGAAGTGTAGGGCCTGGAGGGCGCAGGGACGCGGGGGAAGCGCTGTGCCTTGCGGCACTATGGTACTCACTCAGCCTGACACACGGACACAGTTTGTACGGTAAACCAACGGCTGGTAGGACGGTCCCACAGACGGCTGCACCTGCACTCCCGGTAGGTAGCGGTGACGTTTCTCTTCCTTGCACCTATGTTGTCTGATGGTAGCGGTGGATTCCCTCCGGTTACCCACTCCCCGACTGCAATCTGGGCCGGAGGAGCTCTACACTTTGCCTGCAGGCGCTGGCCCTGGGGAAACTTGTGCCTTGGCGGTGGCGGTGTCTCCCCGGTAATGGTCGGGCTGTTGCCGTCAATCGGGACTTGGTTGCTGGGGGATCTGCGTCCCCGTCACTGACGGATTTGGCAAATCTGGCGACTCCTAGCCTTGCCGGGGTCCGAGAGGCCCCTGCCCTGGTGCTGACTGTCCTTCGGAACACTGCTCCAGACCACCGGGCACACAGCCAACGGGGTCCTTCCAGGAACTTCCAAACTGTCCCCCTCCAAACAGTCACCGCCGTCGCTGACCTTGCTGTTCTAGCCCTACACACAGCTGGGCTCTCAGGCTTTCTTTCCTTCTGTCACTTTGCTTGCTTTCCTCCTTTACTACCTTCACTTTCACTTCTTGGTTGTTTACTTTAGCCCCTGCCTGGGCTACTCCTCACTCCTTCCACTTCCTCCTCCCTGACAGAACTGCCTGGACTCTTCCTGCCTCCAGTGTTGTGAGCTCCTTGGTGGGCGGAGCCAACCGCCTGGCCCACCCCCTGGTGTGCATCACAGACTCCTGGAGGAAGGCAACAAGGATTTCTGGTTAGCAGATGTGCCTACCTGGAGTGTGGGGTGTGGTGGTGTTGTGACCTGTGTCCCCTGGCTTGCCCAGGGCGACACATTCCCCCTTAGCAAAATGCAGACCGTCCGCGGGCTGCCGTCCTACACCGGTTTTATTTTTCTGTAAAAGGGGTAACAAGGGTTAAACAAAACATAAATAACATTTTTAATCATAACTCTTCCCAAAACGGGAGGCACATTTACTTAAACGTTGCAACGGTATACGGTCACGGTTTCCGCTCTCTCCCACCCAAGCAACCTGGCCCTGATGCTGCCCCTAAAACCCAGGCAGCACCCCTTGACCCACAGTCCAGCACAAGTTACCCGAGCGGGATCTGTCCTTCCCCTCCAGAGGGTGGCCACCGGTTCCTTTGGTGGCTGGGCCCTGGCCTGCTCTGCTCAGGGCCCTCCCTCCAACCTGCCTCTCCGGAGGCGGCATTGCGGAAACGGTAACGGTACCCAACATATTTACAAGCCACTTAACGTTTGTGGTGCCCTGCAAGTTCACGGGCTTGTCCATGGATAGTTCCCATGCAAAACTTAAACGGTCCCCACGGGGACAACGGTGCCGGCTCCTGCCGGTTCAATCACAAAAGCAAATCAGGTAAAGTACTCGGTATCATTTTCATTTTCCTTATCATTTCAGAACTTTTTCAAAACTTTTTCAAACAAACAATAAACTTCAGTGATGGTCCCAACGGGGACGGTGCAGCGGGCATCCGCTGCCCTACTCCGGCTCCTCTGCTAAGGCGAACCCATCCTCTGCCACCAGCACACCAAACAGGCACTGACATGCCTGCTGTGACAGGGGTACCCGGTACCCATTTCCACCGGTACGCGGGGTATGATAAACCACGGGGTCCCCCACATAGCGGGAGCGCTCAATTGCTCCTTCAGCCGCAACAGCGGACCTGGAGCTGGGGCAGGAGTCGTCATCTCTTAGTCCTGCGTCAGGCGGGTTGCCGCCAGCTGCCGCAGCCTCCTGGCCTCCAGTATCCAACACCTCAGACCCTTCTACGGTAGCACAGGGCAGCAGATTAGGCGAGCTTACACGAAGGCGCTCCATAAATAACGGTAAGGATGATGTATAAGCCGAAACTAGGCCGGGCCCCTCAGCCGCAGCGGCCGGTCCAGGTAGGACATAGGGACGCGGGTCACCAGTCGGTTCTGCTACATCCATTTCCCCTCCGTACCTCGGGGCAGTTGTAATCAGCTCCTCCACCTCGTTGGTCCACTGCTCCAGCATCCGGAAGATCTGATCCTGCTGACGCTGGTGAAACTGTATCACCCGGGCCTTCATCCAGGCCACGGTCCCGGGCTCAGGGTCTGGCACAGTCTCTATTGGGACGTCTGGCACCACGCTGTTAAGGGGCCGCGGTTCTAGCGGTTCCCTTTGGGGCACTTCAGGGCCGTCCTGGACGTCTGCAGCCGGCTGATCCGCCGGAGCGGCTGGGCAGGGTATCGCTACCGATTGGGCAGGTAGCGGGCCTAATGGCGGGGCGGCAGCAACTATCACGGGTAGCGGGGAGAGAGGCAGGGTGAGCGGAAGCCGGCCGGGCCCCTCAGCTCCAACGGCCGATCCTTCAGGAATACAGGGGCGTGGGTCGCTTACCCGCTCCTCCAAATCCTCTTCCGCCTCGCGTCTCCACATAGCAGCCACCACGTCCGCCATGTCGGTCTCCCACTCCTCCAGGAGGAGTTGCATCTGGGCCTGCAGACGGTTACTCAGCGGGACGGTCCGGTCCCTCAACCACGTCGCCGTGCCGGGCGCAGGGGCTTCTTCGTTGGGAGCTGGGTGGTACATCTTGGCACTCGTGCCTTCCAGGAACTGGGTATCTTTGCAGAGTCCTGGCGTCCCTGCTTTTATAGCCGCGGCTACATGCGGCCAGCCGCCATCGCGTCCCCCTTAGCTCTTTCCGGCCCCTCCTCTCTCGGGGCGGGGTTTTGGCCTTCGCGCTTCTACTGCTCGAGAAGACGCTCGAGCGGGAACTTTTCGCGCCAAAGATGGCGGCTTCTGAAATTTTTCTGCCGGATGCCTCCGGCGGTAACAAGGCGCACCTCTACCTGACGGCAGAGCGGTAAGATCCTGTTCGTGACGCCAAGTTTTCGCGGGCGGGGAGGAGGGTGTCAGCACACCGCGCTCACCCCTTCTGCTCGGGTCCGGCAGTTGCTCCTGGTGGCTCGAGCCGTGGGCCGGATCCCGGGGTGTCTCGAGCGACACTCCTCGCCCGTGAGTGAAAGGGGGTGTTTGTTGGGTGTGGGGATTGTTATAGTTTGTGACGCCACCCACGGTTGTGGTGATTGCACCACCGCTGCTCAGTGTGGGGGTCCCGGGGATGGTGATGCGGAGCAGCCAGGTGTTGTGTCGCCCCTCCGTGGGTAGGGGTTGGTGATCCCGGGGCCCGGTGATGAGATGTGAAGTGTAGGGCCTGGAGGGCGCAGGGACGCGGGGGCAGCACTGTGCCTTGCGGCACTATGGTACTCACTCAGCCTGACACACGGACACAGTTTGTACGGTAAACCAACGGCTGGTAGGACGGTCCCACAGACGGCTGCACCTGCACTCCCGGTAGGTAGCGGTGACGTTTCTCTTCCTTGCACCTATGTTGTCTGATGGTAGCGGTGGATTCCCTCCGGTTACCCGCTCCCCGACTGCAATCTGGGCCGGAGGAGCTCTACACTTTGCCCGCAGGCGCTGGCCCTGGGGAAACTTGTGCCTTGGCGGTGGCGGTGTCTCCCCGGTAATGGTCGGGCTGTTGCCGTCAATCGGGACTTGGCTGCTGGGGGATCTGCGTCCCCGTCACTGACGGATTTGGCAAATCTGGCGACTCCTAGCCTTGCCGGGGTCCGAGAGGCCCCTGCCCTGGTGCTGACTGTCCTTCGGAACACTGCTCCAGACCACCGGGCACACAGCCAACGGGGTCCTTCCAGGAACTTCCAAACTGTCCCCCTCCAAACAGTCACCGCCGTCGCTGACCTTGCTGTTCTAGCCCTACACACAGCTGGGCTCTCAGGCTTTCTTTCCTTCTGTCACTTTGCTTGCTTTCCTCCTTTACTACCTTCACTTTCACTTCTTGGTTGTTTACTTTAGCCCCTGCCTGGGCTACTCCTCACTCCTTCCACTTCCTCCTCCCTGACAGAACTGCCTGGACTCTTCCTGCATCCAGTGTTGTGAGCTCCTTGGTGGGCGGAGCCAACCGCCTGGCCCACCCCCTGGTGTGCATCACAGACTCCTGGAGGAAGGCAACAAGGATTTCTGGTTAGCAGATGTGCCTACCTGGAGTGTGGGGTGTGGTGGTGTTGTGACCTGTGTCCCCTGGCTTGCCCAGGGCGACACACAAAATGGGGGGCTGAGTCACTAGGCCAGTCCTCACATAACGGTGCCACATCTTCCTCCATGGCACTGGGCTGTAAATAATTAACAATCCGATTGGGTGCAGGATCAGTCCTCATTTGAACAGCTGGGCAGGAGACTTGCCGATGCCCTGGCTGTCCACATTGATAGCATCTGAGCTGGGTCTCCCTCCATCCAAGGCGTCCTCTTGGGTAAGGGGTAGGGGAACTTGGAGGCCGGCTCCCACCTGAAGGTGCTGTAGGGGTTTGAGGATGATTCCTCCATGGCCTGGCTGGGCATGAGGCCTGCAAATGCCCGGGATGCCTACAAACATAACACCTGCGCTCTGTTACTTCCTCTCCCCGGCGTATTCCAGAAAGTGCAGTAGAAGCAACTGGAGGCACATTAACACGGGTATCAACATGTGGTGGCTTAGAGGAACGGGGAACAATGGGGACAGAATAACTGGGGGCATCCGGTGTTGTGGAGCTGTTAGGCGTCTCTCCATCCTCCAACAGAACCCTCCACTGAGGCTTGATGGTGAGAGCCTCATCAGCGAGAGCAGCAGCTTCCTCCACTGTCGCTGGTTTTCTCTCACGCACCCATTCCCGGATCTCAGCGGGGCACTGGGCAAAGAATTGTTCTTTTAGGATGACCTGCAGGAAGGTCTCCCAAGATAAGGCCTCCTCTGCCTCCAGCCAGCGATTACATATTTGTTTGAGTCTATGAGCATATATCTTAAAAGACACTTCCCCATCACAGGCTAAAGCACGGAACTGAGTCCTGTAAGTGTCTGGGGTCACAGCATAATGTTCTAGAATAGTCTGTTTAATATCCGCATACTCACAGTTCCACCGAGGGTCCATAGCTCTATAGGCTTCAGCAGCTCCCCCCTCTAGGAGCCCAACCAGATGCCGGACACGCTCCCTGTCCGGGACTTCCATTAATCGACACTGATGCTCAAAGTCCTGGAAGAAGCCCTCAATGTCGCCTGCAGCCTCATTAAATGGCTTAAAGTCTTTGCGGGACACCCTGGGAAGTTCCCTCATGATGGGTGCTGGGGTTACAGTGTGTCTGGAACCTCTCGCGGCTTCCACAGCGAGCTCCTTATCCAGCAGTGCCATCTCCTCCATCCTGCGCTCCTTCTCTTTAGCTCCACGCATGGCCTCCCTCTTATCTTCTATGGTGGCCTCATCTCCAAGCAGTGCCATCTCCTCCTTGTACCACACAACCCATTGACTTTTTTGGGTATTCACCTCCGGCTGCTGTCTTTCTTCCGTTTGCTGTGAGGATCATTCCTCCACGTCATTTTGCGAGTAGACTCCTTCTAGCGCCTCAATCAGCTGCTCCTTGGAGAGTCCTTTGAAACGAACTCCTACTTCATGGGCCTTTGATTGCAGGCTCCCCAAAGTCCAGGTCTTGTACTCTGCAGTGCTGGTTCCTGATGCTGAGCCATTGTCCTCCATTCCTTCTGCTCTGATCCCAGCGCTGCCAACCAGTTTGTGACGGGGTGTACATCAGAGCAAAGAGAGACAACAGGCCGAGGAATGATCCAACAGGTTTATTCACAAGAACACTGGAACAGCACACGATAAGTCCACGTAAAACAGATTCGGGGGCCCTTCCCGACAATCCTCGGACCGGATAACAAAGCAATCGTTTTGGTCCATCACAGGGCTCCAATATGTCTGCCAGCCACAGTAGATGAAGGGATCCCCTGCTGTAAAGAACAATGACTATTCCTTCACTGGCCAATGCAATTACAGATTAGATACACAACTCTGGAAAGAAGAGGACAGGCTATTTACATAATCACATTAGATGCCAAGACTACAATTGTATGAGAGAGACACATTGAGACCAGTAGCTCCCCCAAGAAAATACATGAATTACAACTAATACAACCAGGGAAATATACATATCATGACATAGTATCACAGCATATACAGCGAGAGGGTAAATTACATCTTCACATGTATATTAGATTTTATGACAGGGTATTGATCCAGGGAACTAGTCTGATTGCCGGATGTGGAGTCAGGAAGGAAATTTTTTCCCCATTGGAACTTGTTTGCCACATTGGGGTTTTTTTTGCCTTCCTCTGGATCAACATGTTAGGCTACGGGTTGAACTAGATGGACTTAGGGGCACTTTGCACACTGCGACATCGCAGGCCGATGCTGCGATGCCGAGTGCGATAGTGCCCGCCCCCGTCGCAGCAGCGATATGTGGTGATAGCTGGCGTAGCGAAAGTTATCGCTACGCCAGCTTCACACACACACTCACCTGCCGTGCGACGTCCCTGTGGCCGGCGACCCGCCTCCTTGTTAAGGGGGCGGGTCGTGCGGCGTCACTGCGACGTCACACGGCAGGCAGCCAATCAGAGCGGAGGGGCGGAGATGAGCAGGATGTCAACATCCTGCCCACCTCCTTCCTTCCGCATATCCTACGGAAGCCGCAGTGAGGCCGGTAGGAGACGTTCCTCGCTCCTGCGACTTCACACACAGCGATGTGTGCTGCCGCAGGAGCGAGGAACAACATCGGACCGTCGCGTCAGCGTAATCATGGATTACGCCGACGCTGCACCGATGATACGATTACGATGCTTTTGCGCTCGTTAATCGTATCATCCAGCCTTTACACACTGCGATGTCGCATGCGATGCCGGAAGTGCGTCATTTTCAATTTGACCCCACCGACATCGCACCTGCGATGTCGCAGTGTGCAAAGTGCCCCTTAGAGTCTCCCTTCAACCTTAAAAACTATGATACTATGATACTAAAACTATGATGATAGATCAGAAATTGACTCCTGTCATTGTGCAATACTAAGTTCAGACACTTGATATCCTACTCTCAACAGAAGACTGCATACATCTGTCATAGCTCTGGATCTGATCTTGTGACCTTTTGCTACAGACTTAATTATTGATGGGCGAATAGTAACTATTTGTGTTCGGATTATTTGTACCAAATCCCAAAGTACTATTCTGGTATTCATCATAAATAACGAAAATAATACAAGTCAATGGGGAACCCAAGCATTCTGCTGGTAAATCTTCAAGAAAAATGCTTGGGTTCCCCACTGACTTGCATCAGGTATATTCGTGACAAATACTGGAATACTTGTAGTAGTTTGGGATTTGTTATGAATATTCCAAACATGAATAGTTAGCACTTGCACTTCTACAATGAGTGGATTTTTTTATCTTTTTCAATTACATTGCATAATTTATTATTAGAGAGGAAATAGATATTGACTATGGTTTTATCTTTAAGTGATAATTGATCGAGTTCTATTGAATGGAATCTGTCAGCAGGTTTTAGCTATTTAGTCTGAGAGCACCATAACATAGAGTGCAAGATACTGATTCCAGTAATGTGTCACTTATTAGGCTGTGTGCTGTAGTTTCAATACAATCAACAATGATTAACACTATAGTTCATGCGCAGAGGAGACCAGCCAATCTGTGCAACCCCACTCCCACCACTGAGAAAGCACAAGCTCGATGAGAATACACAGTATACACTATAAACTGCCAGTCAGCGGTGTGGGTTGGTTATATACAGCTTAAAGACGGCGTCTCATGCAACGATGGATCTAACGATATATCGCCAGGGTCACGGATTCCGTGACGCACATCCGGCATCGCTAACGACGTCGTTGCGTGTGACAGCAAGGAACGACCGTTAACGATGGAAAATACTCACCTTATCGTCTATCATTGACACATCATTCCTTTTCAAAATATCGTTGATTGTAGAGGACGCAAGTTGTTCGTCGTTCCCGAGGCAGCACACATCGCTATGTGTGACACGGAGTGACGAAGTACAGCTTACCTGCGGCCGTCGGCAATGAGGAAGGAAGGAGGTGGGAGGGATGTTACGTCCCGCTCAGCTCTGCCCCTCCGCTTCTAATGGGTGGCCGCTTAGTGACGCCGCTGTGACGCCGCACGGACCGCCCCCTTAGAAAGGAGGCGGTTTGCTGGCAACAGCGACGTCGCTAGGCAGGTAAGTCCTGTGTGACGGCTCCTAACGATTTTGTGCACCACGGGCAGCGATTTACCCGTGATGCACAAACGACGAGGGCGGGTGCTTGCACCAGCGATATCGCTAGCGATATCGCTGCGTGTAACACCTCCTTAACTCTTAGCTCTGCTACATCTACATAAGATAAAACAGGTATTATGTGTCACCTACATCAGTAAGTGACACATCCTTTAAATCAGGCTTTCTTGGCCCATTTATGTTGCTATCACCTTATAGTAAAAACCTGATGACAGATTCTCTTTAATCACTTTACAACCAAGGATGTAATTGTACGTCCTTGGTCGCCTCCCTCCAGTTACCGCGGGCTCCGGCGGTGAGCCTGTGGTAATCCCCCCCACATCTCTGCTGATCTGATCAGCAGAGATTTGTGGCTAACAGGACCAGGTGGGTCAGAGATCCGCCTGCATCTGTTAACTCTTTAGATTGTACTGTCAATTGCTGACAGTGCCATCTAAATGGCCACAGAGGGGGTTGCGCTGTTCCCCGCCGCCATTGGTGGCCCAATGAAGTGATCACGGGTTGCCCATGTGTTGCCATGTTGGCGTGCTGTCAGCTGATGACCTCTGATGCTACCATGACGAACTTCCTGTGAGAGCCAGCACTCGCAGGAACACTACATTTCTGCTGATCAGAGTGATGCTGCTATGATTAGCAGAAATGCACAGGCGAGCGGACTGTGCAATGATAAAGTCCTCTAGAGGGACTAGTAAAATAAATAAAAAAATGTAAAAAAAGTTTTTAAAAATATGAAAAATAAACAAAAACCTAAAAGATGAAATCACCCCCATTCGCCCCATTGAAAATAAAACACTTCAAAAAATAAAAATATACACATAGTTGGTATGGCCACATTCAGAAATGCCCGATCTATCAAAATATAAAATCAAATAACCTGATCGGTACACGGCATGTATAAAAAAAAAATTCCAAAAGCCAAAATGTTTTAAATGCAATAACAGGAGATTAAAAAAAATAGCATCTGCGCAAGAATGTCAGCAGAATTTTCGCAATTTAACCAGAAGAATCGCCTTCTGCAGCTCCTGGGCTGCATTCTAGAAAGGTTCCTCTTGCTACTGGCCCCCTTTCAGACCTAAATAAACACTTTATAAATTCTTACCTTTTGGTATGCTAATGTGGTTTTATGGTCACGGGGGCGGGCTGTATTGCTTTTGTTATTCGCCCTCCTGCCACTGTTCACCATCCCCCATTGCTCATTTACATACATGAGGACGCCGCCGTCATGTAACTTTGTGCTCCTGAGGTCTCGTGCATGCCCAGTGGCACTATCGCGGGACTGAGCACTGTCCAAAGCGTGAACGCTGGTGAGGTGATTGCGCAGGCGTGAGATTATGGGCAGCGCTGTGATTGTCATCAGCAGCGTCATCCAAGTACCCGCCCATAATCTCGTGCCCGCGCTTTTCCCTCTACCTCCACTGTTATGCGGTTATGATCAGTGGTGTGCTGCTCCTCCCATCTATTTCCTGCTCCAGAGAAAGATGGGTAATAGGTAACATGGTTGATATGGCCAGCACTTGCGCATAACGGTGGAGGCAGAGGGAAAAGCGCGGGCACGAGATTATGGGCAGGTACTTGGATGACGCTGCTGATGACAATCACAGCACCGCCCATAATATCGCGCCTGCGCAATCACCTCACCAGCGTTCACGCTTTGCACAGTGCTCATTCCCGCGATAGTGCCACTGGGCATGCGCGAGACCTCGGGAGCACAAAGTTACATGACGGCGGCGTCGTCATGTATGTAAATGACCATTGGGGACGGCGAACAGCGTCAGGAGGGGGGATATCGGACGCAATACAGCCCGCCCCCGTGACCATAAAACCACATTAGCATACCAAAAGGTAAGAATTTCTAAAGTGTTTATTTAGGTCTGAAAGGGGGCACAGTAGCAAGAGGAACCTTTCTAGAATGCAGCCCAGGAGCTGCAGAAGGGGAATCTTTTCGTTTAATTGCGAAAATTCTGCTGACAGGTTCCCTTTAAAAACATCAGCTCAACACACACAAAAAATAAGTTATCACTGAGCCCCAGGTCCTGAAAAATGAGAACACTACGGGTCTCGGAAAATGGCAACAAAAGCACTATTCTTTTTTGGGCAAACTTTTTTGAATTTTTTTTAACCCTTTAGATAAAAGTAAAAGTGTACATTTGGTATCCACAAACTTGTACTGATGTGAGACATCATGAGGACACATCAGTTTTACCATATAGTGAACAGGGGGAATAAAATATCCCAAAAACAATTGTGCAAGTACACAGCACTTGGAATTTTTTTCCTGCTTTCTAGTACAATATATGGTAAAATTAATAATTTTATTAAAAAGTAAAATTCATACTGCAAAAAATAAGCCCTCAAATGGTTATATTTACAGAAAAATAAAAAAGATATGGCTATTGGAGGAAGAGGAGGAAAACACAAAAATTAAAAACAGAAAATCACCTGGGGGCGAAAGGGTTAAAAGGCATAGGGTCCTAATGCAAAATGTGTACAGAAAGCCCAGCATCCTTGTAGCATTTCCAGTACTATGAGAATCTATAATCTCTACAAGTGCATCTCAATAAATTAGAATATCATCAAAAATTTAATTTATTTCAGTAATTCAATACAAAAAGGAAAACATATATTATATAGTCATTACAAACAGAGTGATCTATTTCATGTGTTTGTTTATGTTAATGTTAATGTTTATGGCTTACAGCCAATGAAAACCCTAAAGTATTTCTCAGAAAATTAGAATATTAAATAAAACCAACTGAAAAAATCATTTTAAACTCAGAAATGTTGGCCTACTGAAAAGTCTGTAGATTAAATGCACTCAATACTTGGTCAGGGCTCCTTTTGCATGAATTACTCCATCAATGCAGCGTGGCATGGAGGCGATCAGCCTGTGGCACTGCTGAGGTGTTATGGAAACCCAGGTTCCTTTAATAAAAGCCTTCAGCTCATAAAAATTGTTGGGTCTGGTGTCTCTCATCTTCCTCCTGACAATACCCCATAGATTCTCTATGAGGTTTAAGTCACGCAAGTTTCATGGCCAGTCCAGCACAGTGATACTGTGGTTATTAAACCAGGTATTGGTACTTTTGGCAGTGTGGACAGGTGCCACGTCCTGCTGGAAAATGAGATTGCCATCATCAAAAAGCTTTTTGGCAGAGGGAAGCATGGAGTGCTCTAAAATTTCCAGGTAGACGGCTGCGCTGACTTTGGTCTTGATAAAACACAGTGGACCTACACCAGCAGATGACATGGCTCCCCAAATCATCTGTGATTGTGGAAACTTCACACTAGACCTCAAGAAGCTTGGATTGTGGCCTCTCCACTCTTCCTCCAGACTCTGGGACCTTGATTTCCAAATGAAATGCAAAATTAACTAAGACCACTAAGCAACAGTCAAGTTCTTTTTCTCCTTGGCCCAGGTAAGATGCTTCTGGTATTGTCTATTGGTTGTGAGTGGCTTGACACAAGGAATGAGACAGTTGTAGCCCATATTCTTGATATGTCTGTGTCTGGTGGCTCTTGAAGCACTGACTCCAGCAGTAGTTCACTATTCGTGAATCTCTCCCAAATTTTTAAATAGCTTTTTCTTAACAATCCTATCAATGCTGCGGTTATCCTGGTTGCTTGGGCACCGTTTTCTACCGCACTTTTTTCTTCCATTCATCTGTCCATTAATATGCTTGGATACAGCGCTCTGTGAACAGCCCGCTTCTTAAGCAATGACCTTTTCTGGCTTACCCTCCTTGTGGAGTGTGTCAACGACTGCCTTCTGGACATCTGTCAAGTCAGCAGTCTTCCCCATGATTGTGTAGCCTACTCAACCAGACTAAGGGACCATTTTAAACGCATAGGAAGCCTTTGCAGATGTTTTCTGGTAATTATTCTAATTTTCTAAGATAATGACTTTTAGATTTTCATTGGCTGTAAACCAAAATCATCCACATTAACATAAATAAATACTTGAAATAGATCACTCTGTTTGTAATGACTCTATATAATATATGTGTTTCCCTTTTTGTATTGAATTACTGAAATAAATTAACTTTTTGATGGTATTCTAATTTATTGAGATGCACTTGTAGCACCTCCTGGTTGTATTTCAGAATCAGATGACTATGAGCAAAACAACAACTTATTTTTTTTATACTTTTTTGAGAATGTGTCTACATGCAAAACTTTGATCCTTTATGAAGATTGCTTTGAACACAGATACTAATTTTATAAATGCATCTGGGGATACCACTATTCTAAAAAAAATCTGTAAAGCTTAGGTTAATGGATATTATTATCCAAAATGCAAACGTTAAGTAGCTTTTCTACTTTCAGCATAAAAATGATTTTTTATATAGTGCAACGTTTTAACATTTTCTAATATACTTTGTGTCCTTGTGGTCTTTAAATGCGCTGCCAGGAGGTCGAATAAATGGACTGGAAAGGTAACATGCACTGCATCTCTGTGATCACCGCGTAACCTGGACAGGTCCTCTTTATCCTCTAGAAATAAACAATCATATTCAATGACTATGGTGCCCTTGGAAAAAAAAATATTCACAAAGTATATAATAAAATTTCAAAATAAAAGAAATGAGCTATATTTCTTGATAGAGTAGTATGCCCTCAAGTTGTGAATTTGCACTGTGGGGTTTCACTTTCGCACTTTCTTCTAATATTTGCAATCATAGTTCTTAAAATCTGTAAATTCTTTTAGAAAATGTAAAGATTTTTTTTATAAAGATGGGACAGGTTAATGTCATTTTTGCAGCTGTACATTTTATGCTACAAAAGCATTGTGATTAGGGATGATCGAATATCACAAATATTCGGCAATATTCGGCTTCGCGAATATCTGACGAATAGTTCACCACTATACGAATATTCGATGCGCAATGTAAGTCTATGGGAAACCCGAATAGTTGCTATTCGGCAACTATTCGGGTTTCCCATAGACTTACATTGCGCATCGAATATTTGCAAATAGTCAAATAGCGGCGACCTATTCGGCGAATATGGGCGTTGCCGAATATTTGCGATATCCCTAATTGTGATCTATCCTGGAAATGGAAAATTAAAACAACATAAATAAAAAAATATGCAAGTCTTAGCACCATACTGGAACACAAAGTATGCATCACGCTGTTGATCATCATTGCATTAGCCTTCGATTTTGGAAATAGATTTTAATTTTGCATTTTAATTTTACATCACTTTCACTGGTAATTTCGTATTTTCGCCACTAGAGGGCAATGTGTCCGTTGTTACCTGTTCTGCTCGTAGTGTAATATAACTTTACAGCACACTAATATTTGTTTCCTTCCTTGTGCTTCTTAGTAACTTTGTTATACTATATTTTATTGCTCAGTAAAAAACCTTCATTCGGTTCTGCTTTTCATTTCCAATTTCTGCACAAATGAATATTGATGCATTGTTTACTGCTGATTAATATTCATTATGATCGAGAGATTACATGCACTCATTTTAAATTGTCATTTCAATGAGTAAACAATCAACTGCAATTAAGAAGCAAAATAAATCCTAAAAAAAATGTTTTTACGTAAGAAAATTTAAGCTTAACGAGAGCTGATGAGACAAAAGAACTATTTGGGTTGAGTTTGTCATATTTATACCTACACCTTACCCAATTTATGCACATAGATAAGAGGATGGAAAAAAAGACACACACAATAGGGTCTTAACTGGGTGTTAGCAAAGTACCATGGAAAATATGCTCTCCTGGTTGGGGTTGTATGACCACAACCACAAAAACAAGCTTAGGTTGGGTGCAACCCGATCAGGACATGCAGTGTCCTAGCCACACAGTGTGCTCTCTTGCGAGGCAGCAAATCACAGCTGCCCATGCCCACGATCAGGGTTCGGGCCCCACCGACTTTGTGCTCTCTCTGCGGAGAACACTCGTGTCTCTGCAGCATAAATTTACATCCTACGGCTCGGAAAGCCACACCACAAGTCAGTTTTTAAAAGAAACACAGTGGGTATTGGATTTTATACATCCCATCCACTGTGCTTCTACTGTACAACTCAGCATTTTGGTCACAGTGAAAACACGCTGGGTCCAAAATGCTGCTATAACTGATCATGGGTACCATGTCATAGTCTCGATGTGCGGAGCATCTTGTGCTGTTATGTTCGGCCATGCTCTCCTGCAGAGCCGATACTTGCTGTTCCATGGTGCAGAGCTTTTTGCAAGTTTGGATGCTCTGCTGTTTGTCTTGAATGCCTATGGATGGGTTGTCCCTTAGCTCTGGGGTTGCTGGTCCTGGAAGGTGCCTATGCAGATGCTCTTTGTTCCTGGTGATGGCTCTGCTTCATTAGGGAGCATGCTTTCCCGAAACGTTGACAGTTGAAGTTCCTGTTTACGGTAGTGTTCTTGGCTCTCATAGTGTTTAGTGATCTGATCTTGGCTCTTGACTCTGGACTGTTGTTTACGTTTCTCTGCCTGTCTCCCTGTTTTTGTCATTACCTCCTGGCTTCTGACTTCGGACCTTCTCCTGACCACTTCCCTGCCTGCTCCCTGTATCGTGGAATTCTGACTCTCAGCTTGTATCTTGACATCGTCTTTGTCTGCTCCCAGTGTCCTGTTGCTACCTCCTGGCTTCTGACCTCAGCTTGTCTGACTACCTCTCCATTTTTCTGTTTCTTTCTTTTAAACAATTTTTTTATCTCTACTGGCTAACACGGTACAAAGATATATTTTACTTGTACCTCTCCATTTACATTCATGCAAGTAGTGTCTATTGTCACTGTTGGGGGAGACCTCCACGTCTCTCTCAGGGTCACGGAGTTGGATTTCAAATCAGAACTACGCAGATGTATATGAATTAGGAAAATGACCACACAGAGAAACGTGTCTCTATTTGGGAGAAGGGAAGGTCTTCTGCCCGTGTATTCACAAAGCATAATATTTTATACAGCTTTTTGGACAGTCCTGTAAAACAACATTCCTTTAAGTCATTCAGGTGTGTCTGGGAACAGACGAAAGTCTATGCAAGAATATTGCTTAATCATGAGTCTAACCGGTTTTCCAAGAACCTGTTCTAAATGTCAGTTTACTTATTTGAGACTACAAACTCATTACTTAGCCCTAAGCATAGCTTGTTTACATATACAATCCTTGCAACATTTCAGTCAGATATATGTAGAAAGCAATACATAAAACATTCAAAATACAGATTAATCTTATTATAATATAATATCATACTGGACAAATGATTCATAGCCTAGGCCTTCACATCACCTTGTAAAGGACATCGCATACGTACTCTTAGGCTATGTGCCCATGGGGAAAGTGTCCTGCAGTTATATCCGCAAGACATTCCGCAGGAGCTCCCAGAAATCCGCAGCACAACTTTGTCTGTTTCCATGCTGCGGTTTTCTTGTGGAATGTCCTGCGGATATCCTGCGGTCATTCTGCATTGAGGATACAGTACCATGGCTTGGACACTGCATCCTCAATGCAGAACAAGTGCTGGAGTGATCGGGACGTTCATGCTTACCTCCATCACGCAGCACTTCTTTCGGTTTCTGGCCGTGTCTGCACTGTGCAGGAGAAGGTGGGCGGGCCTGCACTAGCTCTGGCTGTCACATTACCGGAGCTTGTGCAGGCCCACCCACCTCTTCCTTCCTGCTCCTGTCTCCACTGCTGTCCTGTGCACGGAGGGAAAGTGACCGGGTGTCTGCTATCAAGGCAGGTAAGTATGGGACCAAGGCAGATTTCCGCAGGTAATTCCGCAGAAATAATTGACATGCAATTACGTGCGGCTGTGGGACATCCGCACCATGTTCCGCAGCTGCACGTATCCGCAGCGTGGGTACAGCACTCCCCATGTCCCATAGGATAACATTGGGAGTGTCTGTGCATGCTGAAACCTGCGGATTTACCTGGAAAATCCAGAAAATCCACGGATTTTCTGCAGATAAATCCGCAGGTTTCATCTCACGTGAGCACATAGCCTTATGGTTACTGTGTACCCACATAGGAAGGTCAGTATGTCAGGAAGGAATGGGTTAAGTCTGTGCTGCCGATGGAAAAGGCTGAGATGTATAGATGCTGTTGTTTGAATAGTCTATGTATTTTGAAGCATAAAGCTTCTTCTTCAGGACAAAACTACAAAATCAATCAATTATTTAGGAGTATGCCCCTATTTTAATGTTATTTTACAGTTTATATATCTAAATCTAAAACTACTTTGAAAAAAGTTATGTAAATCCTTGGTATTACTTAAGGAGCAATGATCTGTATATTTTTACACAACGTACAGTTGAAACCAGAAGTTTACATACACTATCTAAAAAGACACATCTGCATGTTTTTCTTGCTATCTGACATGAAATCAGAATAAACCTTTCCTGTCTTAGGTCAATTACAATTACTAAAATTATTTCTATTTGCTAAATGCCAGAATAATGAGAGAGAGATAGAATGCTGTAAGGGATTTTTAATACTTTCTGCAAAGTCAAAGGTTTACATACATTTCATTAGTATTTGGTACCATTGCCCTTAAAAACTGTATGACTTGGGTGAAATATTTTGGATATCCTTCCACAAGCTTCTAACAATAGTTGGAGTAATTTCAGCCCATTCCTCCACTTAAGACGTGCTGAGAGGCGAGCGAGATTATTGGAGTGGAGAGCCGTGCATATATGCATTCTCTTTAATATCAGCACACTGATAACCCAGCTGCCGGCTTCTTGCAACTGCTGGGTGATTAGATGTGCTACTATTAAATAAAACCACTGGCGAACACACCGTAAGTGCATTTGCACTGGGGCCCCTAAGGAGGTGGCCCAAACAACTGTAGACAACTCAGTCCCCCAGTGACTGCAGAGAAGCAGGGGCCGTTCCAGCGTCATTTGCAGATACTCCCACAGTGCCGACCTCTCCTGCACAGACACTGCAGCAGCTCCGGATTAGGAGCAGTGGGTGACAGCATCATCTTCAGAGTGTGGCTGCATTTTGCAGATGGTGCTGTCACCCATGCTCCTAATCTGGAGCTGCTGCAGGGTCTGTGCAGGAGAGGTCGGCACTGTGGGAGTCACACATAGTGTGCAGGGCCTGAGGTGAGGCTGAGGAGGGCTCTCTCACCCTGGTTACCAGTTTGTATGGCTGCTGCAGGGGGGAGGGGGTTGTACTGTTGCCATCGTGAGCTTCAGGGAAAGTGACTGGTCAGTACAGCTCCTTCCACTTCCTTAGACTTGTCATCAGAAGCTATTGGGACTGAGGGCAAAGGGAGAAGGGAGGAGGACATGGCAGCTTTGTAGCAGCAGAGCCAGTGACAGGGGCAGCTCTGCTCTGAGTCCAGCTCTGGGCTCTGTCCTCCATTTCCTGCAGACCAGAGACTTCACTGGTCATGGCTGCTGTCATGGGATGGGGCAGGGATGAGAAGGCCCTGCTGCTCCTGGAGACTGACTTCTGCTTAGTTAAGTATATGTAATAGTGTATATCACTGTGTATAAAAACCAGGTAGTCACAGATAGGCCCCTGCACAACACCTTCCCTCACTAGGAAACACACAGCCGACCTGAAACCCTAGTCACCAGCCCCTTAGGGACAGACAGACAGACACACCAGTGAGCGTGACCAAGCAGTTGGGACACGCCCACCCAAGGGTCTAGACAGCCCAGGGCGGGAAAACAAGAGCCTAGATCAGATGAGCGTTGAGTTCAGTTTGGAGAGGAGTGTGGGCTGAAGCTAAGTGTAGCTCCAGCAGGAAAGTTCAAGTTGAACGGTACCAGGGTAGGAGCCCTGGCGCCACTGGCTAGGAGGCAGATGGTGGTCTCCATCAGCAGGAGACGGGAAGACAGCTCGGCAGAACCGAGGTGGACAGGGTTGTAGCCCGCCGGTACCAACACGGGGAAACGACCCGAAAACTGTAGCACAAAGGGGGGTACTCGGACCCTGAAGCAAGAACCGGAAACAAGCGAACTGGTTAATTAACCGATTGAGGCCAGGATTATAGGTCCTGTCCCACCCAAAGTCCCTCATAGAAGACAACAGCCCACCATTAAGGATAAGAGGACACCGCCAGGGCCCATAGATCCCACGGGCCAGTGTCTGCGGGCACGGCTCCTTAGGCCACATCCAGTCGGGAGCGGACTCCTGAGTTTCATGCTAAAAAGTCCACCTTACACAAACAGTGCAGAGGAAAAGGATAGAGACCACCAGCCGGGTGGGGGACTCGAATGCAACCGGACGCGGAACCGGCTACCATCACCTTGGTTACCAGAGACTTGTGTGGTTTATTAACTGTGAGTACACAAACAACCCCTGCGATCGCTATCCCCTGCGCTGAGATACTGGGTCCCGGGGCCACCATCCCTACCCACGG
Source organism: Anomaloglossus baeobatrachus (assembly GCF_048569485.1). Classification (NCBI taxonomy): domain Eukaryota; kingdom Metazoa; phylum Chordata; class Amphibia; order Anura; family Aromobatidae; genus Anomaloglossus; species Anomaloglossus baeobatrachus. The sequence continues at coordinate 442,530,814 of NC_134355.1, forward strand.
AGGGGTTAACAACCAGCTACCACAACATCTCCCCCGGGTGCCCCACAACAGCAGCAGTGGTGTGCCACTTCACCACACACCGTGGGTGGCGTCACAAACTTTATACGGCCTAGCCCGTACATCTATGTCCCCCCATTTATTCGGCATGTCCACTAGACCCCCAGGTCCGGAGACCCTCGAGCCACTACCCCAGCAGGCCCAGATCCGAGCAGCGATGGCATGGGGGCGGCACACCCCGCGTATATCAGTGTGTATGTGGGTAGTGTTTAGCGTATATCAGTGTGTATATGGCCAGTATATTCTGTATGTCAGTGTGTATGTGGGTAGTGTATATGCATATAGTGTATAGTGTATATCAGTGTGTATGTGGGTAGTATATAGTGTATATCAGTGTGTATGTAGGTAGTGTAGAGTGTATATCAGTGTGTATGTGGGTAGTATATAGTGTATATCAGTGTGATATGGGTAGTGTATATCAGTGTGTACGTGGCTAGTGTATATCAGTATGCATGTGGGTAGTATATAGTGTATATCAGTGTGTATGTGGGTAGTGTATAGTGTATATCAGTGTGTATGTGGATAGTGTATATAAGTGTGTATGTGGGTAGTGTATAGAAATAGACATATAATGTATATAATAGTTTGTATTGTATATAAGTGTGTATATGGTACACAGTAAATGTAACATTGTGAACAGTATACTATGCATGTAATATTGTGTATGTACAGTATACAGTGTATTTTTCTGCAGGGGTATATAAGTGCTTGTGGAAAAACTATTTCTAAAGAGAACACCACTCACCGGGGCAACAGAGGGAAGGTGAGTATAATCATCACATTTTTTTTACTGTGCGGCATGATGGAGATCCCAAGGATGGGGACAAAGATACAAGCATGGGATGAAAAACCTGGGTGAAAGAGGCTCTTTCCCTCAGCACCCAGCTTCCCCATGCTCTGCTAAAGATTTTTCACTTAGCATTCAGCTTTTCCATGCTCTTATATCAAGGGAAAGCTGGGTGCGGAGGTAAAGATGTATAGCACAGCATGGGAAAGCTGCGTGCTGAGGGAAAGATGTACAGCAGAGCATGGGGAAGTTGCATGCTGAAAACAAATAGGATATCAGAACATGGGAAAGCTGGGTGCTGATAGACGGTTTTCAGATGGGAAAGCTAGATACTGAGGGAATAAGCCAACTGTCAGCATCATTATCCTGTTCCCTGAGTGTCGGTGTAATTATTCCATATCCCGAGTGATGGTCTATGGTTGGGGGGGAGGGGACCCAGGTCCAAATTTTGCATTGGGGCCCATCGAACTCTAGTTAAGCCACTGGTTTCAACTGTATGTCAGGCTATGTTGCCAATATACAAACGTACATAACAGAAATCTACAGTTTATGAATATATGAAGTCCATCATTCCAAAAAGCAAAAAAACATTCAACCATGACATGATGACTTAAGTTTGGATGGTACCTATCACCAATGACAATATGATAACACAGTTCAATACAATTACGGTAATATCGAACATATAGTTTTTGTTTTTTTTGTCTTTTTTTTACTATTTTAGTGGCTTAAAAAAGTGAACTTTGTAACCTATTTCATTTTCCCCAATGGATCTGTGTAAGGGCTTGTTTTATTGCATAGTGAGTTTATGATTTAACTTATAACATTTTAGGGTGGATATAACATTTTGCATTGCATTTTTCATTTGCATTTATTTTTGGTGTTGCAATGGCAAAAAAAAATCACAATTCTGACATTTAGATTTTTTCTTTCTTTACATAGTTTACTTATTGATTTAATTAATTTTATGTTTTGACATGTCAGACTTTTTCACAAGCTTGAATAACAAATATGTATATTTTTTTTTACATTTCTTTGTTTTTAACTGAGGAAGTGTCCAAATTTATATATATATATATATATATATATATATATATATATATATATATATATATATATATATATATATATATAATATATATATAATTGTTACAGTTTTTAAAACTTTTTTCCTTTATTACTTTCATTTTTAGTCCCTTTGGGGGACTTAAGTGTTCATTTGATCGCTTTTACAGTACTATATACAGAAATCCTTCAATATTGCTATATATCATCATAATAATCACGATCACCTATGATGCTCATCCTATAGCTATGTCTCAGGAGAATTAACGTACCAGGCACAGGGTCCTATAGCAGGCCATCAGTTGTCATGGCAACACACCAAATCACAGTTATCACGTTACAGAAGGCTGATGTGTACTTTAACAAATATCTGGGCTGAATAACGGCACTTACTGTACATTCCTTTGTCAATGATTGTCAATGGCAATTAAGAAGTTAACATCAGTGATCAATAATATCTTGATCACTGCGGTTAAAGGCAGGTGTAATGAAGCAGCACCTAGCCTGTGTGCCACGGGTTCATCTCATATCATTATACTCAGTGCCTTCCACATAGAATGCCCCACAGTGCTCTCCCACACAATGATACCCTCAAAACACATTATGAGGGATAATCCTTGCACTATTACAGTATGAAGAACACAGTTCCCCTAAACTGCTCTCCCACAGAATGATGCATCTACTGTATGTTACACCCTTATGCACACAATATGAAGCCCCCACAGTGCTCCCCATATATTATGAAGCTTCCACAGTGTTTCTTGTCCAATGATGACCCCATATTTCACCCTTATACCCAAATTAGATGACTGCACAGTCTCCCCACATAGTATGATATCCCCAGTGTCCCCCATATAATAATATAATACTGATATTTCTGGCACGCATAGGAAAAAATATTTCAATATGATATTGAAGAATATTTAATTTTCATATTCTGCAAAAGGAGTCAACCAAAATGCCAAAATTGCCTTTTTCAAGGCATATATATCAAGAGGCAGATAAGCGCAAAAATAGGTGCTTGGCAGAATATGGGCTTTGGATAGAAAATACCAGAGGATGGGATGAGGCAGAGGTAAGTCATAGGAGACTAGTGTGAAAGTGCCTGGCACGACAGCAGGCTGGCTGCAAATGGAGCTGTGTCCGGTGAGCTGGCTGTCTGGTAGCAGTTCCATTTACACCCAGTATCCCTCTGAATAGGGATGAGTGAACCTGAGGTTTGATTTTCAAACACCAAATATAAAAATCAAGGTTTGGCATTTGAATGCTCTACGTGCGAACATATGAGCAAGCAATGCCATGTTCAGGTATGTTTTGTGCTTTGCCCTGTGCGAGCCGCTTGCAGTGTTTGAACGGCGAACACTGGGGGTAACAACAGCATGCTCGGATGTAGTGTGCAATCAAAAAAAAAATTTGAAAAAGTACGCCCACCCTCCTCCAGAAGGGATCTGCTTATGGCTCGCTGTATGTGAGCGGAGACTCAAACTGGACTGGATCCAGGTCACGCTCAAGCCTATGGGGCTAGGCTCATTTGCTGCCGGATAACCGAGTCTCGACGGATCCGCTCATCTCTACCTCTGAAGTAACACAGTTGTTTATAGCTGCACCTCTCCCAGTTATACTGGGGATAAGTTGTTCTTATACTTTCCCTGCGTGTTCTTCCTGTGTGTTCTTTAGAACTTTGTGGGGTAGTTAGGGAACGGATGGGCTCATCCCAACCATTCCCTAACTAGGCCCCAGCACAGATTCAGCCAGGGCCATCTAGGGTGGTCAGATAAGGTTTGGTCAGGGGGTCATCATCTCACCCTTCCCTAGGCACAGGGTTTCCTCTTCCTTTCCTTTGCGTAGCGAGGTACTTTCCCATGCGTAGTGTGTCACTGAATCCCTCACAAAAACAGCTGCAGTTATACTTAGACTAAATTACACACAGGTGGACTTAATTTAATAATTAGGTGATTTGATTATTTTTAAACATCATGAATATATCACTCCATGCATATATTTTGGCAGTTCATATATGACAGCAAATAGACTGTATAACTATAATAAGAAAAAACACTCCCTGTTGGAACCTAAAAATCATTCTTTTCAACAAGTCTTTGTTTCAGTGTGTTCTTATGAGCATTATCACACTATGAGATTTGGAAAGCATGAAGACATAACCCCTTCCTTACTTTAAAGGGTGCTTTACACGCTGCGACATCGCTAACGATATATCGTCGGGGTCACGTCGTTAGTGACGCACATCCGGCGTCGTTAGCGACATCGCAGCGTGTGACACCAAGGAGCGACAACCAATGATCGGAAAAGCGTCAAAAATTGTTGATCGTTGACACGTCGCTCCTTTTCATAATATCGTTGGTGGTGCATGCCGCTGGTTGTTCGTCGTTCCTGCGGCGTCACACATCGCTATGTGTGACACCGCAGGAACGACAAACATCTCCTTACCTGCATCCACTGGCAATGAGGAAGGATGAGGTGGGCGGCATGTTCCGGCAGCTCATCTCCGCCCCTCCTCTGCTATTGGGCAGCCGCTTAGTGACATCGCAGTGACGTCGCTATGACGCCGAACGCACCTCTCCCTTGAAGGAGGAATTGTTCGGCCGTCACAGCGACGTCGCTGCACAGGTGTTTGCGTGTGACGCTGCCGTAGCGATAATGTTCGCTACGTCAGCGATCACCAAATGTCACATGAGCGACGGGGGCGGGTGCTATTGTGCACGACATTGCTAGCTATCGCTAGCGATATTGCAGCGTGTAAAGCACCCTTAATACCAAGATAACATTCTGAAATCTTTTTCATGTTTCTCAAACCATTGCAAACAATTGTTGCACTGTGACAGGGTTTTTAATCCTGATGAAAGAAATCATGAAGATTTACATTTAGTCTGCAAAATAAAATTGGTATGACTATCAGGGTCTCCGCAAAGAACTGCCTCCTAATATTTTCCTTCTTCCCATAGTTAATGCTCGTGCCATCTTTTATCTTAGTATGGCCCCTTCACTGGTCAGTGTTTCTAGTATGTGTGGTGTCTGTTTTCACATGTACAGGTTTGTGACGACATGGACTCTCAGGGGTAAAGTTTCTTAAAATCCAGCCAGACAGCATGATAGATTGTCTAAAGACGGGGGAGAAGTCTCTCATTGTTTTTTCAAGAGTCTTGTTGACTCAATGTAATTGTGTTGGCCACTGAAAGCCAGACGTATTGTTCTCCAGACATTTCCAGTAACCATTGTATTGTAGTTGTGTATTCATAATGTAATTACCTTAGTAGCCATTGTCTAGTTGGTGACTTGCTGACTCCATGTAGATATACTGAGTCTTTCTATGCACATCATTTAAATGAACATTATCCATGCAGCTTGAAATTCATCCAATGGGAGAAGCAATCTTGTCCAACCAATCGATGAGGACGCAGTGTATCCTAAGGGAAGGTTATGGCTATAAAAGGGACTTCTTTAAGCCACCAGGGTTGATGCAGGTTGATGGATGCTGATGGATTCAGTATAAGCTCTTTGGAGCTGACTAGAGGATCAGGATATCTTATGGCTTCAATCTAGGGACTCCGGATCCGGTTGGAGACCATATCCACAGCCTAGGGATTTCGACTCCGGCTGCCAGGATTGTAACATCATACCAGGACTATCTAAGGAGGACACTCAGGTTGGGACAGTTCAGTCACCTGTTACAGACTTTGCAGACCTCACACAGCTCCCTAAATCTGGCGTTATTCCTTTCTCGGTGGGTGCCCGCCAAAAGCGGGGTGCTGCTGGACTGGAGTAAGAGGCCCTGGAAGCTCTGAGGCATGGACATTCTAAATCCCTGGTGAGCCAGCGGAAGGGTGAGACTCTGTTGCCTGTTACATTTGTGTGTTTTGCTAGTTATGTGTTATGTGCCGTTAATTGTTTGGGGATCCAATAAAGTCTAATTATTGTGGTTCCCTCACCCTGTGTTGTCTGAGTAGTGTTACGCCCACGGTTAAGGAGGCCGGCGTTCAGTTGGGATGAGCCCTGAGCCACGCTGTCTTTCTAAAGGTGGCGGGTTTTAGTGGACGAGAGCACCCACTGAGCCCCGTGTCTCCACAATTGGTGGCAGCAGTGGGATACTACTTAGCCTGGTTTACCCAGGGGAGCTGCAGCGGACTGGTGTTTTCGGACACCGTCCAGGGCTCAACAACCAGGGAGGCACATAAGCATACCCAGCAGGCCATAGGGGTTTCGGACGCTGCCATGTCCAACCCCACCAGCTCAGCCATGAGACAAGGACAAGAGAGGAGTTACGACCGCTGCAGTAAATGGATGCTACAGGATCTGTGCCAGAGGCGAAAGATTATCTACTGGAACGCTGAGACTCGGTCAGCCTTGATCCAGAAATTAGTCCGTTGGGATGCCCGGAATGATGCAGAGGACGATGAGGATCCCGCCGATATTGACCCAGAGGATTTAAACTATGTGCCACATCATGGATCTAGTGACAATTGGGAATCAACTTTGTCTAAAATGGCCCAAGTCACAGCGTTGTTGGATGCATTGGGGCCTAGATCCTCAAGAGAAGAGAGGGCTTATGTTCTGGAATATGTTTATGGGATTCCAGCTGCAGTACTGCTAACACCAGCCGGTCGAGAGGGATGGTCCCGCTACCCAGCAGAAGCTGCGCCAAAACAAAGGACTACAAACAGGGCCTGTGACTCGCCCAATCTATGGCGCTGTTATACATGTGGGCGCAATGGACATATAGATAAAGATTGTCTCCAAAACCGAGGCCGCATGCTTGGAGCCCGTCTGCCACTCCAACCAGTCAACATATGCCGAGATGAACCAACGAGACCTGAGGAATGCTACTCCCAAGAAACACCAATAGCTGAGGAAGTGGTTTATCCAGTCCACACCCTACGGCAGGCTGGACACCGTACACCAGCCAACCTCCATCCCCACATCCAGACGGTCAAGGTCGGTGATATACAGGCTCAGGGACTTCGAGACATTGGATCTTCCATCACTCTGGTAAGCCCAGTTATTGTTTCTCCAGAAGACCCTGTACCAGATTCCCAATTATCCATCTCCCTGGCTGAGGGCCAGCGCTCAGACGTCCCTCTGGCATGTGTGCAGTTGGACCTAAAAACCGACCAGGGAGAGGTCGAGGTGGAGCTTGTGAACAGCCTCCCCACACCTGTTATTTTGGGGACCATCCAGGAAGTGATCGATGTGGGGATTGTGAACAGCCTCCCCATACCTGACATTGTGGAGACTGACCAGAGCAAGGCTGATGTGGAGCTTATGGACACCGTCCCCACACCAGTTATTTCGGGAAAGGACCAGGGAGAGGTTGATGTGAGACTTGTGAACAGCCTCCCCACACCTGTCATTGTGGAGACTAATCAGAGCAAGGCTGATGTGGAGCTTATGGACACCATCCCCACACCAGTTACTTTGGGGTCTGACCAGGAAGAGGTCCATATGGAGTTTATGGACAGCCTCCCCACACCTGTTGTTTCGGGGACTAGCCAGGATGAAGTTGAAGTGGGGTTCATAGATGGCCCCACCAAGCCTGTTGTTTCGGATACCACTCAGAGGGAAGTGAAAGTGGGGCTTGTGAATTACCTGCTCACACCAGTCATTTTGGAGAATGACCTAGGACAAGGACTATCCAGTCAGTTTGAAGAAGCCATCACCCACCTCCAAGCCAAGCAGGACCCTGATGTGGATCTTTCTAACATCTTTTCCAGGGATGGTTTGCATTCCCGGTCTCCATCATCCACTTCTGAGCCAAGAACCGTGAGTAAGCCTAACTACACTGTGGCTATTGACTGGGGCAGGATTGATAGTGGGAGATTTGTGCAGGCCCAACTCATGGACCCCACCTTAGTGCTTGTCCACAATATGGCTGCTCAACTTGGGGGAGGTAATCAGGGGGAGGTGTAAAGATGCAAGCCTCTGTTGCTGACCTCACCATTAAAAAGGACAATGCCGTCAAGAGGAGAAGGATGATCGGAAGCCTATCATGTCTGGCTAATATTAACAAGGGGGAGGAATGTGACGACATGGACTCTCAGGGGTAAAGTTTCTTAAAATCCAGCCAGACAGCATGATAGATTGTCTATAGATGGGGGAGAAGTCCCTCATTGTTTTTACATGAGTCTTGTTGACTCAATGTAATTGTGTTGGCCACTGAAAGCCAGACGTATTGTTCTCCAGACATGTCCAGTAACCATTGTATTGTAGTTGTGTATTGATAATGTAATTACCTTAGTAGCCATTGTCTAGTCGGTGACTTTCTGACTCTATATAGATATACTGAGTCTTTCTATGCACATCATTTAAATGAACATTATCCATGCAGCTTGAAATTCATCCAATGGGAGAAGCAATCTTGTCCAACCAATCGATGAGGACGCAGTGTATCCTAAGGGAAGGTTATGGCTATAAAAGGGACTTCTTTAAGCCACCAGGGTTGATGCAGGTTGATGGATGCTGATGGATCCAGTCTAAGCTCTTTGGAGCTGACTAGAGGATCAGGATATCTTATGGCTTCAATCTAGGGACTCCGGATCCGGTTGGAGACCATATCCACAGCCTAGGGATTTCGACTCCGGCTGCCAGGATTGTAACATCATACCAGGACTATCTAAGGAGGACACTCAGGTTGGGACAGTTCAGTCACCTGTTACAGACTTTGCAGACCTCACACAGCTCCCTAAATCTGGCGTTATTCCTTTCTCGGTGGGTGCCCGCCAAAAGCGGGGTGCTGCTGGACTGGAGTAAGAGGCCCTGGAAGCTCTGAGGCATGGACATTCTAAATCCCTGGTGAGCCAGCGGAAGGGTGAGACTCTGTTGCCTGTTACATTTGTGTTTTGCTAGTTATGTGTTATGTGCCGTTAATTGTTTGGGGATCCAATAAAGTCTAATTATTGTGGTTCCCTCACCCTGTGTTGTCTGAGTAGTGTTACGCCCACGGTTAAGGAGGCCGGCGTTCAGTTGGGATGAGCCCTGAGCCACGCTGTCTTTCTAAAGGTGGCGGGTTTTAGTGGACGAGAGCACCCACTGAGCCCCGTGTCTCCACAATTGGTGGCAGCAGTGGGATACTACTTAGCCTGGTTTACCCAGGGGAGCTGCAGCGGACTGGTGTTTTCGGACACCGTCCAGGGCTCAACAACCAGGGAGGCACATAAGCATACCCAGCAGGCCATAGGGGTTTCGGACGCTGCCATGTCCAACCCCACCAGCTCAGCCATGAGACAAGGACAAGAGAGGAGTTACGACCGCTGCAGTAAATGGATGCTACAGGATCTGTGCCAGAGGCGAAAGATTATCTACTGGAACGCTGAGACTCGGTCAGCCTTGATCCAGAAATTAGTCCGTTGGGATGCCCGGAATGATGCAGAGGACGATGAGGATCCCGCCGATATTGACCCAGAGGATTTAAACTATGTGCCACATCATGGATCTAGTGACAATTGGGAATCAACTTTGTCTAAAATGGCCCAAGTCACAGCGTTGTTGGATGCATTGGGGCCTAGATCCTCAAGAGAAGAGAGGGCTTATGTTCTGGAATATGTTTATGGGATTCCAGCTGCAGTACTGCTAACACCAGCCGGTCGAGAAGGATGGTCCCGCTACCCAGCAGAAGCTGCGCCAAAACAAAGGACTACAAACAGGGCCTGTGACTCGCCCAATCTATGGCGCTGTTATACATGTGGGCGCAATGGACATATAGATAAAGATTGTCTCCAAAACCGAGGCCGCATGCTTGGAGCCCGTCTGCCACTCCAACCAGTCAACATATGCCGAGATGAACCAACGAGACCTGAGGAATGCTACTCCCAAGAAACACCAATAGCTGAGGAAGTGGTTTATCCAGTCCACACCCTACGGCAGGCTGGACACCGTACACCAGCCAACCTCCATCCCCACATCCAGACGGTCAAGGTCGGTGATATACAGGCTCAGGGACTTTGAGACATTGGATCTTCCATCACTCTGGTAAGCCCAGTTATTGTTTCTCCAGAAGACCCTGTACCAGATTCCCAATTATCCATCTCCCTGGCTGAGGGCCAGCGCTCAGACGTCCCTCTGGCATGTGTGCAGTTGGACCTAAAAACCGACCAGGGAGAGGTCGAGGTGGAGCTTGTGAACAGCCTCCCCACACCTGTTATTTTGGGGACCATCCAGGAAGTGATCGATGTGGGGATTGTGAACAGCCTCCCCATACCTGACATTGTGGAGACTGACCAGAGCAAGGCTGATGTGGAGCTTATGGACACCGTCCCCACACCAGTTATTTCGGGAAAGGACCAGGGAGAGGTTGATGTGAGACTTGTGAACAGCCTCCCCACACCTGTCATTGTGGAGACTAATCAGAGCAAGGCTGATGTGGAGCTTATGGACACCATCCCCACACCAGTTACTTTGGGGTCTGACCAGGAAGAGGTCCATATGGAGTTTATGGACAGCCTCCCCACACCTGTTGTTTCGGGGACTAGCCAGGATGAAGTTGAAGTGGGGTTCATAGATGGCCCCACCAAGCCTGTTGTTTCGGATACCACTCAGAGGGAAGTGAAAGTGGGGCTTGTGAATTACCTGCTCACACCAGTCATTTTGGAGAATGACCTAGGACAAGGACTATCCAGTCAGTTTGAAGAAGCCATCACCCACCTCCAAGCCAAGCAGGACCCTGATGTGGATCTTTCTAACATCTTTTCCAGGGATGGTTTGCATTCCCGGTCTCCATCATCCACTTCTGAGCCAAGAACCGTGAGTAAGCCTAACTACACTGTGGCTATTGACTGGGGCAGGATTGATAGTGGGAGATTTGTGCAGGCCCAACTCATGGACCCCACCTTAGTGCTTGTCCACAATATGGCTGCTCAACTTGGGGGAGGTAATCAGGGGGAGGTGTAAAGATGCAAGCCTCTGTTGCTGACCTCACCATTAAAAAGGACAATGCCGTCAAGAGGAGAAGGATGATCGGAAGCCTATCATGTCTGGCTAATATTAACAAGGGGGAGGAATGTGACGACATGGACTCTCAGGGGTAAAGTTTCTTAAAATCCAGCCAGACAGCATGATAGATTGTCTATAGATGGGGGAGAAGTCCCTCATTGTTTTTAGAAGAGTCTTGTTGACTCAATGTAATTGTGTTGGCCACTGAAAGCCAGACGTATTGTTCTCCAGACATGTCCAGTAACCATTGTATTGTAGTTGTGTATTGATAATGTAATTACCTTAGTAGCCATTGTCTAGTCGGTGACTTTCTGACTCTATATAGATATACTGAGTCTTTCTATGCACATCATTTAAATGAACATTATCCATGCAGCTTGAAATTCATCCAATGGGAGAAGCAATCTTGTCCAACCAATCGATGAGGACGCAGTGTATCCTAAGGGAAGGTTATGGCTATAAAAGGGACTTCTTTAAGCCACCAGGGTTGCTGCAGGTTGATGGATGCTAATGGATCCAGTCTAAGCTCTTTGGAGCTGACTAGAGGATCAGGATATCTTATGGCTTCAATCTAGGGACTCCGGATCCGGTTGGAGACCATATCCACAGCCTAGGGATTTCGACTCCGGCTGCCAGGATTGTAACATCATACCAGGACTATCTGTCAGGGCCGGGCGGTCGGGCAGACCCAGGAGGTGGATCCACTGGACCGAACTCTAAGATGGTGGTAGGGAGTCCGGTAGCTGAAGCACTGATGGGCAGCAGAACAGTCCGTGCAAGTGAAGGTAGCGAAGGAGTCCCTGGGACCACGGAGTCACAGATGGTAGTCCGGGTGACGTAGCTCAGGTTCGGAGGCCGAGATGATGTCAGGCGGGGTCCGGAACCTTGGGAGCGAGATGACAGGTCACCGCAGGGATCCGAGATGGTACGGACTGTCAGATGGCAGACGGACAGCGTGCGGGGCTCGGGATTTAGCAGGACTGGATGGCGAGGTGGGATCAGCTCTAGAAGAGAGATACGTAAGTATGGCAGGAAAACACAAGGAGACCTGACTCCTAGCTCAGAAAACACGAAGATCAGGCCCCGCCCCCTTGGACAAGAACCCCCTTTATACCCCGTACCTGTCTAACCTCATTTCCTGTTAATGGGCGCTGGCCCTTTAAGAAAGGGTCAGTGACCGCGCGCGCGCCCTAATGCGCGTGCGCGCGGCCCGGGTGCCAGAAGCCAGGGAAGGAGGCTGAGAGGAGGACGCAGGGGAGCCGAGCAGGGCCTGGGAGGCCGTCGGGCGCCGGGATCGGCGGCCAGGAAGCCCAGGAAGGACGGGCACAAGGGACTGGGACGCGGGGAGCGTGGCAGGTGAGCCGGGGAGCGGGGCAGGGGACCCGGGAAGGGGAGCCGAGGACCCGGGGAGCGTGACAGTACCCCCCCCCCACGCCCCCCTCCCCGCAACCGAGACATGAAGGCACGGATCAGAGGAGTGCCCACATTCTCCCTGGGTTCCCAGGATCTATCCTCAGGACCATACCCCTCCCAGTCCACCAGGAAGAACTGCCGGCCACGAACAGTCTTCATGGCCACGATATCTCTTACCGCGTAGATGTCGTCCTCAGCAATAGGAGGAGGAGCCGGGCTGGCAGCAGCGGAGAAGGGACCAAGGAACACCGGCTTGAGGAGAGAGACGTGGAAGGAGTTGGGTATTCTCATCGTGGCCGGAAGCTTCAGTTTGTAGGAGACCTCATTGATCTTGCTGAGGACCTTAAACGGCCCGATCTAGCGAGGACCCAGCTTGTAGGAAGGAATCTTCAGTCGGATGTACTGGGAAGCAAGTTAGACCAGGTCACCAGGAGAGAAACACGGAGGGTCTAGACGCCTTTTGTCAGCGTGTTTCTTCATCCGCTGGGAAGCGCGCCCAAGGGACGCCTTGACAGAGTCCCAAATGGTAGCGAAGTCACGGGCTACAGTATCAGCAGCAGGGACATCCGAAGAAGGGGATATAGGCAACGGGACGGAAGGCTGTAGTCCGTAAACGACATGGAAGGGAGATTTGGAGGACGACTCACTGACGTGGTGGTTATGGGAGAACTCAGCCCAAGGCAGAAGCGTGGACCAGTCGTCGTGATGGACGTTGACATAGTGACGTAAGAAGGATGTCAAGATTTGATTGACCCTCTCCACTTGGCCATTAGACTGAGGATGGTAAGCGGAAGAAAAGTCCAGAGTCACTCCCAGATGTTTGCAGAGAGCCCTCCAGAAGCGGGAGGTGAACTGAGTTCCTCTGTCGGACACGATGTGGGAAGGAAAGCCATGTAAGCGAAAGATGTGTTGTATATAGGCTTCCGCGAGTTCCTGAGCAGAGGGCAGTCCGGGCATAGGGACGAAGTGAGCCATTTTGGAGAACCGATCCACCACGACCCATATGACTGTGTGTCCGGAGGATACTGGCAAGTCCGTAATAAAGTCCATCGCTATGTGTTGCCATGGAACTGAGGGTATCGGCAGAGGCAGAAGACGGCCATAGGGCAAGTGTTTGGGCGTCTTGTTCCTGGCACAAGAGGGGCAGGCAGAGACAAAGGCGGCAACGTCCGTGCGAAGGGATGGCCACCAGTAATGGCGTACAATCGCACCCCATGTTCTCTTCTGGCCTGCATGGCCGGCTGTTTTCGAGGCATGACCCCAGTGTAACACTTTTTCCCTGTCGGTCTCAGAGACATAGGTCTTCCCGGGTGGTATCTGGGCCAGAGTGACAGGAGCCACCGGAACAATCTTGTTAGGAGAGATGATAGGTTGGATAGTCTCTTCCTCCTGCTCCAGGGGCATGAGAGACCTAGACAAGGCATCAGCGCGTATATTCTTGTCCGCGGGTCGGAAATGAAGCTGGAAGTCGAACCTGGCAAAGAATAAGGACCACCTGGCTTGCCGTGGGTTCAGTCGCTGAGCGGACCGCAGGTATTCCAGGTTCTTGTGGTCCGTGTAGATAATCACGGGGTACACTGCTCCTTCCAGGAGGTAGCGCCACTCCTCCAGAGCCAGTTTGACCGCTAATAGCTCTCGGTCACCGATGGTGTAATTACGTTCAGGTGCTGAGAAGCTTTTAGAGAAGAAACCGCAAGTCACCATCTTCCCGGAGGAGGATTTTTGCATGAGCACTGCTCCGGCTCCTGAGGAGGAAGCATCCACCTCTAAGGTGAACTGGCGGTTTAACTCTGGTCGGTGGAGTACAGGAGAGGAGGCGAATGCTCGCTTCAGGGAGCAAAATGCGGCGTCGGCCGCAGGTGACCAGTCCTTTGGATTAGCCTCCTTTTTGGTCAGAGCGGAGAGAGGAGCAGTCAGGGCGGAGAAGTGAGGAATAAACTGGCGGTAGTAGTTGGCAAATCCCAGGAACCGTTGGATTGCCTTCAGCCCAGAAGGGGGAGGCCAGTTGAGAATGGCGGAGACCTTCTTGGGATCCATCTGCAGCCCAGTCCCCGAGATGATGTATCCCAGGAAAGGAAGAGAAGACTGCTCAAAGACGCACTTCTCATATTTGGCGTAGAGACGATTCTCTCTCAGTCTTTGTAGAACCAGCTTTACGTTCTCTCTGTGGGTCTGGAGGTCCGGAGAGAAAACAAGAATGTCATCCAGATAAACTACTACACATACGTAGAGGAGGTCCCGAAAAATGTCGTTCACCAGTTCTTGGAATACGGCAGGAGCGTTACACAGACCGAAGGGCATCACACAGTATTCATAGTGCCCATCGCGAGTATTAAACGCGGTCTTCCATTCGTCCCCAGAGCGGATACGAACTAGGTTGTAGGCACCCCGAAGATCCAGTTTGGTGAACACACGGGCTCCTCTGAGCCGATCGAACAGTTCGGGGATGAGCGGTAGGGGGTACTTGTTTTTTATAGTAATCTGATTCAAGCCCCGGTAGTCAATGCATGGGCGAAGGTCACCCTCTTTCTTCTTAACGAAGAAGAAGCCTGCTCCCGCAGGAGAGGAGGATCTCCGGATGAATCCCTTTGCCAGGCTTTCCATGATGTAGGTGGACATGGCCCTGGTTTCGGCTGGAGACAACGGATATATCCGTCCTCGAGGTGGTGTTGTTCCTGGGAGCAGGTCGATGGCGCAATCGTAGGGACGGTGTGGCGGAAGTACCTCAGACTCCTTCTTGTCAAAAACGTCCGTGAAGGACCAATAGGCCGAGGGCAGACCCGGTAGGTTCTCAGGAACCGGAGGTCGTCGGACTGGTTGTATAGACTTTAGACATCTCTCATGACAGGCAGAGCCCCAACGGGTGATTTCGCCAGTACCCCAGTTGACTGAGGGTTCGTGTGTTCGCAACCAAGGAAGTCCCAGCAGGACTTGGTGGGACATGTGTGGAAGGACGTAGAGAGCGATGTTCTCGGTGTGCAGAGCACCGATACGCAGTTCCACCGGCTTCGTGATCCAGGAGATGGTATCAGAGAGGGGTCTCCCATCCACCGAGGCAATCAGTAGGGGCTTCTCGAGTAGAGTAACAGGCAGCTGGTATTTGTCCACCGTGGCCTGCTGGATAAAATTGCCTGCTGCTCCGGAGTCGAGGTATGCCTCAGCCGTGAAGCGCGTCTCTCCTGTTGATACTTGTACCGTCCACATAACTGGGTCGGAGAGAGTCCCAGCACCTAGGGTGGCCTCTCCTACCAACCCTAGGCTTTGGAGTTTCCCGGCCTTTCCGGACAGGAGCGTAGGAGATGTGTGTCCCCTCCGCAGTAAAAGCAGAGGCCCTTGGCGAGCCGCTCTGCTCGACGTTGGTCAGACTGTCGTACTCGATCAACCTGCATGGGTTCGTGGACAGGAATCCCAGCTGTAGATGACTGTGGCACAGAGGACTTCTGTGGCGGAGAGGAGTGCCGTACCGCACGTCGCTCACGAACCAGCTCTTTGGAGCGCTCCTGAAAACGAATGTCCACTCGCGTGGCTAGGGCAATCAGGGCATCTAGGGTGCAGGGCATGTCACGACCCGCCAACTCATCTTTGATGCGACTTGACAGTCCTTCCCAGAAGGCGGCTGTCAGGGCCTCATTATTCCACCCGAGTTCAGAAGCCAAAGTGCGGAAACGGATGGCGTATTGGCCCACCGTCAGTGTTCCTTGACGTAGGCGGAGAAGTGATGAAGCAGACGCAGAGGCGCGTCCCGGCTCGTCAAAGGTACTGCGAAAGGCCTGCAGGAACTCTTGAAGATCCTTGGTCATGGGGTCCTCCTTCTCCCACAAGGGGTTCATCCACGCCAGTGCCTCGCCCTCCAGGTGAGACATTATAAAGGCGACCTTGGCTTGGTCGGAGGCGAACAGATGGGGCAGCTGCGTGAAGTGAAGGGAGCATTGGTTTATGAAGCCCCTGCAGGTCTTGGGATCTCCAGCATAACGAGGAGGTGACGCCAAACGGAGTCGGGAAGCATCCGACGCGGCTGCCACTGGTGCGGGAGCCGTGGATTGCCTAGTGGGAGACCTGGGTGCTGCAGGCGTCATTGATGCTTGTAATGTGTACAGGCGAGTGTCCACGGAGGTCATAAATTGCAGCATGCGGGTCTGGACTTCACGCTGGCGTTGGAGTTCCTCTTGCAGGGCCAATAGTGCTGCAGCGGGATCCATGGCCTGATCTTACTGTCAGGGCCGGGCGGTCGGGCAGACCCAGGAGGTGGATCCACTGGACCGAACTCTAAGATGGTGGTAGGGAGTCCGGTAGCTGAAGCACTGATGGGCAGCAGAACAGTCCGTGCAAGTGAAGGTAGCGAAGGAGTCCCTGGGACCACGGAGTCACAGATGGTAGTCCGGGTGACGTAGCTCAGGTTCGGAGGCCGAGATGATGTCAGGCGGGGTCCGGAACCTTGGGAGCGAGATGACAGGTCACCGCAGGGATCCGAGATGGTACGGACTGTCAGATGGCAGACGGACAGCGTGCGGGGCTCGGGATTCAGCAGGACTGGATGGCGAGGCGGGATCAGCTCTAGAAGAGAGATACGTAAGTATGGCAGGAAAACACAAGGAGACCTGACTCCTAGCTCAGAAAACACGAAGATCAGGCCCCGCCCCCTTGGACAAGAACCCCCTTTATACCCCGTACCTGTCTAACCTCATTTCCTGTTAATGGGCGCTGGCCCTTTAAGAAAGGGTCAGTGACCGCGCGCGCGCCCTAATGCGCGTGCGCGCGGCCCGGGTGCCAGAAGCCAGGGAAGGAGGCTGAGAGGAGGACGCAGGGGAGCCGAGCAGGGCCTGGGAGGCCGTCGGGCGCCGGGATCGGCGGCCAGGAAGCCCAGGAAGGACGGGCACAAGGGACTGGGACGCGGGGAGCGTGGCAGGTGAGCCGGGGAGCGGGGCAGGGGACCCGGGAAGGGGAGCCGAGGACCCGGGGAGCGTGACACTATCTAAGGAGGACACTCAGGTTGGGACAGTTCAGTCACCTGTTACAGACTTTGCAGACCTCACACAGCTCCCTAAATCTGGCGTTATTCCTTTCTCGGTGGGTGCCCGCCAAAAGCGGGGTGCTGCTGGACTGGAGTAAGAGGCCCTGGAAGCTCTGAGGCATGGACATTCTAAATCCCTGGTGAGCCAGCGGAAGGGTGAGACTCTGTTGCCTGTTACATTTGTGTGTTTTGCTAGTTATGTGTTATGTGCCGTTAATTGTTTGGGGATCCAATAAAGTCTAATTATTGTGGTTCCCTCACCCTCTGTTGTCTGAGTAGTGTTACGCCCACGGTTAAGGAGGCCGGCGTTCAGTTGGGAGGAGCCCTGAGCCACGCTGTCTTTCTAAAGGCGGCGGGTTTTAGTGGACGAGAGCACCCACTGAGCCCTGTGTCTCCACAATTGGTGGCAGCAGTGGGATACTACTCAGCCTGGTTTACCCAGGGGAGCTGCAGCGGACTGGTGTTTTCAGACACCGTCCAGGGCTCAACAACCAGGGAGGCACATAAGCATACCCAGCAGGCCATAGGGGTTTCGGACGCTGCCATGTCCAACCCCACCAGCTCAGCCATGAGACAAGGACAAGAGAGGAGTTACGACCGCTGCAGTAAATGGATGCTACAGGATCTGTGCCAGAGGCGAAAGATTATCTACTGGAACGCTGAGACTCGGTCCAGAAATTAGTCCGTTGGGATGCCCGGAATGATGCAGAGGACGATGAGGATCCCGCCGATATTGACCCAGAGGATTTAAACTATGTGCCACATCATGGATCTAGTGACAATTGGGAATCAACTTTGTCTAAAATGGCCCAAGTCACAGCGTTGTTGGATGCATTGGGGCCTAGATCCTCAAGAGAAGAGAGGGCTTATGTTCTGGAATATGTTTATGGGATTCCAGCTGCAGTACTGCTAACACCAGCCGGTCGAGAAGGATGGTCCCGCTACCCAGCAGAAGCTGCGCCAAAACAAAGGACTACAAACAGGGCCTGTGACTCGCCCAATCTATGGCGCTGTTATACATGTGGGCGCAATGGACATATAGATAAAGATTGTCTCCAAAACCGAGGCCGCATGCTTGGAGCCCGTCTGCCACTCCAACCAGTCAACATATGCCGAGATGAACCAACGAGACCTGAGGAATGCTACTCCCAAGAAACACCAATAGCTGAGGAAGTGGTTTATCCAGTCCACACCCTACGGCAGGCTGGACACCGTACACCAGCCAACCTCCATCCCCACATCCAGACGATCAAGGTCGGTGATATACAGGCTCAGGGACTTCGAGACATTGGATCTTCCATCACTCTGGTAAGCCCAGTTATTGTTTCTCCAGAAGACCCTGTACCAGATTCCCAATTATCCATCTCCCTGGCTGAGGGCCAGCGCTCAGACGTCCCTCTGGCATGTGTGCAGTTGGACCTAAAAACCGACCAGGGAGAGGTCGAGGTGGAGCTTGTGAACAGCCTCCCCACACCTGTTATTTTGGGGACCATCCAGGAAGTGATCGATGTGGGGATTGTGAACAGCCTCCCCATACCTGACATTGTGGAGACTGACCAGAGCAAGGCTGATGTGGAGCTTATGGACACCGTCCCCACACCAGTTATTTCGGGAAAGGACCAGGGAGAGGTTGATGTGAGACTTGTGAACAGCCTCCCCACACCTGTCATTGTGGAGACTAATCAGAGCAAGGCTGATGTGGAGCTTATGGACACCATCCCCACACCAGTTACTTTGGGGTCTGACCAGGAAGAGGTCCATATGGAGTTTATGGACAGCCTCCCCACACCTGTTGTTTCGGGGACTAGCCAGGATGAAGTTGAAGTGGGGTTCATAGATGGCCCCACCAAGCCTGTTGTTTCGGATACCACTCAGAGGGAAGTGAAAGTGGGGCTTGTGAATTACCTGCTCACACCAGTCATTTTGGAGAATGACCTAGGACAAGGACTATCCAGTCAGTTTGAAGAAGCCATCACCCACCTCCAAGCCAAGCAGGACCCTGATGTGGATCTTTCTAACATCTTTTCCAGGGATGGTTTGCATTCCCGGTCTCCATCATCCACTTCTGAGCCAAGAACCGTGAGTAAGCCTAACTACACTGTGGCTATTGACTGGGGCAGGATTGATAGTGGGAGATTTGTGCAGGCCCAACTCATGGACCCCACCTTAGTGCTTGTCCACAATATGGCTGCTCAACTTGGGGGAGGTAATCAGGGGGAGGTGTAAAGATGCAAGCCTCTGTTGCTGACCTCACCATTAAAAAGGACAATGCCGTCAAGAGGAGAAGGATGATCGGAAGCCTATCATGTCTGGCTAATATTAACAAGGGGGAGGAATGTGACGACATGGACTCTCAGGGGTAAAGTTTCTTAAAATCCAGCCAGACAGCATGATAGATTGTCTATAGATGGGGGAGAAGTCCCTCATTGTTTTTAGAAGAGTCTTGTTGACTCAATGTAATTGTGTTGGCCACTGAAAGCCAGACGTATTGTTCTCCAGACATGTCCAGTAACCATTGTATTGTAGTTGTGTATTGATAATGTAATTACCTTAGTAGCCATTGTCTAGTCGGTGACTTTCTGACTCTATATAGATATACTGAGTCTTTCTATGCACATCATTTAAATGAACATTATCCATGCAGCTTGAAATTCATCCAATGGGAGAAGCAATCTTGTCCAACCAATCGATGAGGACGCAGTGTATCCTAAGGGAAGGTTATGGCTATAAAAGGGACTTCTTTAAGCCACCAGGGTTGATGCAGGTTGATGGATGCTGATGGATCCAGTCTAAGCTCTTTGGAGCTGACTAGAGGATCAGGATATCTTATGGCTTCAATCTAGGGAGTCCGGATCCGGTTGGAGACCATATCCACAGCCTAGGGATTTCGATTCCGGCTGCCAGGATTGTAACATCATACCAGGACTATCTAAGGAGGACACTCAGGTTGGGACAGTTCAGTCACCTGTTACAGACTTTGCAGACCTCACACAGCTCCCTAAATCTGGCGTTATTCCTTTCTCGGTGGGTGCCCGCCAAAAGCGGGGTGCTGCTGGACTGGAGTAAGAGGCCCTGGAAGCTCTGAGGCATGGACATTCTAAATCCCTGGTGAGCCAGCGGAAGGGTGAGACTCTGTTGCCTGTTACATTTGTGTGTTTTGCTAGTTATGTGTTATGTGCCGTTAATTGTTTGGGGATCCAATAAAGTCTAATTATTGTGGTTCCCTCACCCTGTGTTGTCTGAGTAGTGTTACGCCCACGGTTAAGGAGGCCGGCGTTCAGTTGGGATGATCCCTGAGCCACGCTGTCTTTCTAAAGGCGGCGGGTTTTAGTGGACGAGAGCACCCACTGAGCCCCGTGTCTCCACAAGGTTCACACACATACTCATTAAAATCTCTGTTGATCTTCATATTTCCTTGTTTGTACCATGTTTCCGTGGAATCACAGGTGTGTCCTTGTGATCCCTATGGAGACACGTATATTTTTTTACTATCAGCACAGATGAAAAGGGTCAATAGAAATTGATAGGTCTGGATGGTATCAAAATTAAATCAGACCAGAATTAAATGCATTCAAGAAATTAATTGAAGTAAGAAAAATAATGTTTTTATGTGTTAAAGGTGTACAAAGATGATACATGGATGGATTTTCATTATTTATTTGGTTAATAGCTGTAAAATCTATGTAGCGATCTATTAGCTATCTATCATCTACTATTAGCTATGTATCATCTTCCTATTGTGCTAGATCAACTCACTCACTCAGCGGCCATTCGAGGTAGTCACCGGAAGGCTTCATGTTTAAATTTTCAATTGGTTTATTGAATTTCATGTAGAGAAAACCAAAGCGGCTAATAAAGAAAAAAGGGGTAGTGTTATATAAACCAAAAAAAAAAACCCCGTATAAAATGTAACCTTTATTGATATTTTTAAAAGCTCAAGAGACTAAGGCGGGCTTTGCACACTACAACATCGCAGCCCGATGCTGCGATGCCGAGTGTGATAGTGCCCGCCCCCGTCGCAGCAGCGATATGTAGTGATAGCTGGCGTAGCGAAAGTTATCGCTACGCCAGCTTCACACACACACTCACCTGCCGTGCGACGTCCCTGTGGCCGGCGACCCGCCTCCTTGTTAAGGGGGCGGGTCGTGCGGCGTCACTGCGACGTCACACGGCAGGCAGCCAATCAGAGCGGAGGGGCGGAGATGAGCAGGATGTAAACATCCTGCCCACCTCCTTCCTTCCGCATATCCTACGGAAGCCGCAGTGAGGCCGGTAGGAGACGTTCCTCGCTCCTGCGACTTCACACACAGCGATGTGTGATGCCGCAGGAGCGAGGAACAACATCGGACCGTCGCGTCAGCGTAATCATGGATTACGCCGACGCTGCACCGATGATACGATTACGACGCTTTTGCGCTCGTTAATCGTATCATCCAGCCTTTACACACTGCGATGTCGCATGCGATGCCGGAAGTGCGTCATTTTCAATTTGACCCCACCGACATCGCACCTGCGATGTCGCAGTGTGCAAAGTGCCCCTAACAATAACCTTTTATAGTGAAAATAAGGTGATGAGGGAAAAATTATACCAATAATAAGAGTAGTATTTCCCTCAAGCACCCCGACTTCGGCTGGGCCTGGGATGTGATAGCCACCATCCTCTATTTCAACTCTAATGTCCCCTGATGAACCCTGGAGGAAAATGCGTCGGGACGATAGTTTGAGGACCCGGACTACTGGACCTCCTTAACAGATGAGTAACAACTATGTTATATATTGCATATTGATACTCAGTTATATCCATCTGGTATTTTATTAATATTATCCGATTTCTAGCTTTCACCTTTTTTTTGGTTGGTGAACTTCTTTGTATAGTGTAGGGTGATCTAGGGACTGTTAAGCTATGTGCCCATGCTGCGGAAAATTTGCGGAATTTGCCGCAATTTTTCTGCGGAAATTCCGGGGATTTTTCAAAAATCCGCAGTACAGCGAGTCCCCAGCCATTTTTATGGCATTTGGAGAGTACTGTACCCATGCTGCGTTTTTTTCCGCAGCGAAAATAATGGGGATTTCCCTGCAGAAAAATCTGCAGCATGTCAATTATTCCTGCAGATTTTTCCGCAGGATCCCATACTTACCTGCCTTCATAGTAGACACCGGATTCACTTCCTCCAGTGCAGAGGAGCGCGGTGGAGCCAGGAGCAGGCAGCAGGAGGTAGTGGGTGGGGCCTGCACGAGCTCCGGTCATGTGATAGCCGGAGCTAGTTCAGGCCCGCCCACCTTCTCCTGCAAAGTGCAGACACTGACAGACACGGGCGTTAAGTGAAGTGTTGCGTGATGGAGGTAAGTATGAAGTCCCCAATCACTCCAGCACTTGTTCTGCATTGAGGATGCAGTGCCCAAGCCATGGTACTGTATCCTCAATGCAGAATGACTGCAGCATATCCGCAGGACATTCTGCAATACATCTGCAGCACATCCGCAGCAGGAAAACAGACAAAGTTGTGCTGCGGATTTCTGGGAGCTCCTGCGGAATGTCCTGCAAATATACAGTATCCGCAGGACATTTTCCCCCTGGGCACATAGCCTTAGGGTTTCCTGTCAGTGAATGGGGGCACCACAACCCTAGGGCATCATGCTCTCCATTGCTAGGTAGAGATATACCGTACTTAGGACTCATTAGGGTGAGCATATTCCCTACCTAGCATTTATTTTTTATACTACTATTATTATTTTTATATTTCTTCCCTCATCACCTTATTTTTACTATAAAAGGTTATAGTTGGTCTCTTGACCTTTTAAAAATATGAATAAAGGTTATATTTTATATCGGGGGTTTTATTTTTGATTTATATTTTGAATTTTATATACCAGTAAAACAAAACAAGAAAAGCCTTCCTGGCGCAAATAAAATAGTACAGCATAAGCACCATCCCTATAACACTTTTTTGTAATAGCTAGTGTGCTGCCCCCGTGATAGCCGACGGGCTGCTTGGATCCGAATCCGCAGTGGCTCGAGGGGTCTCCGGGCCCGAGGCTACCGCCAGACTCCTCATCCCTTCCTTCCAGTGATTAAGTATGAACAGGAACTGCGTCCGCATTCTCCTGCACAGCTGCTCAGTCTCTTCTTCAATCCAAGTCGCAGTCCCGGGAACAGCACGTTCCGGTGACCAGCTCCGCTCCAGGAACAGTATGGCAGAGTCCTGGCGTCCCTGCTTCTCTTCCGCTTTCGCTACATTCCGGCACGCCCCCTCGGTTTTCTCCCAGCACTCTTTCGTGCGCTGTGGCCATCTGGGAACTTACGGCTCCTGTTTCAGGCTGAGGACGAAGCGCAGGGCTTCGGCTTCAAGCACTTTCCGAGGAAGATGGCGTTTTTGTCACGAAAACAGCGGAAAAATGGCGCACGTTGCGGGAAAAAGGACTTGGACTCCCGGACTTCACTGTTCAAGGCGCACGTCACCCAGGTAAGTGGATCCTGCTCGCTTCCTTTTCATGATGCCAAGTTTTTCGGGGGTGTGCCGCCCCCGCGACAGCCGACGGGCTGCTCGGATCCAGATCCGCAGTGGCTCAAGGGGTCTCCGGACCCAAGGCGGGGTCACGCGGCCTCTCGAAAATAAAAAGGGGGATGGAAGGGGTGGATTGGATAATGTTCGTGATTCCACCCACGGTTCGTGGTAAAAATTGGGATACCACCGCTGCTGCATTTAGGGGAGAGGGGCGCGCCTGGGAGCGATGGAATGGCAGCTATTGATGTTAACCCCTCCGTGGGCAGGGGAAGGTGTCCCGGGGCTCGGTGCTGGCAGGCTGGGGACCCGTTTGGAGCAAAGGGGCACAACGTACTCACACAGTCCAGAGATGCTGACTCTTACACCAGGTAAACCAAAGTCTTGAACGCCCTGCAGCCTTAGTTCGAACACGTTGGGTCCGTGCCCTTTTGGCATTGCTGGTTGGTCTGAAGCCTTGTCCCTTGGCACCGTGTTTATACTTGGTGGATCCCTTTCGCCTAGAACAACTCGGGTCCCGCTCACCTGTGTGGCTAGTAGAGTGAGCTTGCTCTCAGGGTTCACGCTTGGGATGTTCTGGACAATTTTGGGAAGTCCTATCCCTCTCGTTGCACTAGTACCCTGATTTTGGAGCGGGTGGAGAGCGGTTTATGAAGATTTCGTTCCCGTCGGGTGAATTACTGGGCTGCGTGAAGCTACTTCCCAGCCTAGGGTCCGCGTACCCCG
The DNA here is from genome assembly GCF_048569485.1 of Anomaloglossus baeobatrachus. Taxonomy (NCBI): domain Eukaryota; kingdom Metazoa; phylum Chordata; class Amphibia; order Anura; family Aromobatidae; genus Anomaloglossus; species Anomaloglossus baeobatrachus. The sequence continues at coordinate 442,555,316 of NC_134355.1, forward strand.
TCGTGCCCTGGCCCCTGCCTGGTTGTAGCACAAGGCCGCCGGTGTGCCCTCTGTGGCAGTACTGTTCCCCCTGTCACTACCCCTTGCGACCGGGCTTCCAGCTCCTTCCAGGCCAGACCAAAGTCTGGCACCTGGGACGGTTACAGGAGCCCAGCTCCGCAGCGTGACCTTTCCTGTCACTGCTCACTGGCACTTCTCTCCAACTACTCCTCTCTCTACTCCTGACACTTCTGGCCCTCCTTCTACGATCGCTCCATCTGGGCGGCCCTATTCCCCTCAGGCTGCCCAATGGGTGTCTGATGGGTGTGGTGAAGAATGTTTCTCAGGATTTGTGTATACCTGTTCTTAGCAACACCAAAGGGACAGGACCCGTAGCCAAGGAGGAGCGGGTACCATGCAGAAGGGCAGATTGTACGGCACCCTTGTGAAGACGTGATAGGCCAGGGCGTCACACTAGCAATAACTTTTTGAGCTTTTGTTTTACTGCAGCTCATCTGTGGGATTAAACAAGATTGATTATCCTTTGCCTGTCATGTGTATCAATAAGCTATGGGCTCACATATTTCTATCACCAGAACTCTAGTTCTCATTAGTGATGAACAAGCACTACCATGCTTAGGTGCTTGGTATGCGTAACGAGTAATCAGGGCTCAACTCGTATACGGAGTATAATGGAAGTCAATGCAGAACTCGAGCATTTTTCCAGAAGATCTTTCGGAAAAATGCGTGAGTTCCCATAGACTTCCATTACACTTTGGTTCTCGAGGTGGCCTGTCCGAGCATCTAATTGCTCGTTACGAGTACCGAGCACCAGAGCATGGTAGTGTTCGCTCATCACTAGTTCTCATACTTTGGATGGCTTTGGTAGTGTGGCTGGCGATGCTGAAACATCCTTGGTAAAGCTTGGTTTCCTTTAGAGAAAAGGGTCAAATTTAGTTCTTTCATAAGGAGCATCAGAGACTGTTCAGCTTTGTTTGATCTTTAGTAATTACTTGTTCATGTTTAGGAAAACTATTACAAACAACCATTTTATATTTGAAATGCAATTTAAGAAGTAAGAGCGGAAAGTACAGGGTTTGTTATAATATCTTTTATACAGTGAGGTTTTTTTTGTTGAGTAAAGAAAATGTCTTGTTCATATTGACAAGGAGTGGGAGTTTGATGTTATATGTTTGACAGAAGCATTGAACCACAGAGTAAGCTTTTGTAGTGAGAAAAGCATTTTTGCTGGCTTTCGCCTGTGAACAAAACCTTTGAGGCTCTAAAGTTAATTAACAACAAATTAATCAAGAATAGCACAAGTAAATTTGAGTGACCACATTATCAATATTTCACTCAGTGCACGCAGTTCCTTTCCTCAAAACTGTAATACATTATTTACATTGCCATCTGTACAATCTGATTAACTTTTCTATGTGAGACAGTGGAGAGAGAGAGAGAGAAAATATAACATAGCTCTCCTATGAATGGAAGTAGGAAACAAAGCTATATCTCTAGATCTGATCAACTATCCAAGACTAGATCAACCAATCTAATACAGACATTGAAAGATGTGCATCGTATGGGCACTGTGATTAGAGACACTGAAATCAATACGCTGGTATTTAGGGATAAGGGAATCTGAAATGTAAAGTTCAGTGTCCGCACCCAACACCTTGTGTTCTGTGGTGAACACGAAACGTAGACTTTTGACTGTAAGTCCGGTTCCTGTTCAAGTTTGTCACTCGAATAAAGCTTATTGAAAGGTTGCACAGCAGCCAATAAGCAAGCGTTTAGGCTGTGGGCACTTCCGGAAGCCTTCGGAGCCATGTCAAGTAATGTATAAAGTATGCTAAGTAGAGATGAGCGAACCGGTCCCGGTTCGGCTCGAGGTTGGTTCGCCGAACGGAGGTCCCGTTCGAGTTCGGTTTGTCGAACGTTCGACGAACCGAACTCGAGCCAATAGGAAACAATGGCAGGCAATCACAAACACAGAAAAACACCTAGAAAACACCCTCAAAGGTGTCCAAAAGGTGACAAACAACTCACAACACAACACAAACACATGGGAAAGTGACAAGGACATATACTCATGCGAAAACAAAACAGCTGGACAAGGAAAAAGAGGAGGACACACAGATATAGGCATGGCACGCCCTTCTAAAGTCATGTAAAACACCGCAAGGTGACTCCAAGCGGAGTCTCCCTTTTTTCCAAAAATTGGGCCCCACACACACCCACCCCTTCAGTGGCAGCAGTTGTGCCCCAGTTGTACACTTCACAGCTAGATTTGCATCAAGCACATTCAAAAATACGCCATAATTAACCGTCCCCAGGATGACACCGGGGTAGGTAGATAAAGTCTTTGCTGACCCATGACTTGTTCATCTTGGCTTCTTTTAAAAACAATGTAAGCAAGGGTTACTCCAAGCGGAGTCTCCCTTTTTTCCAAAAATTGGGCCCCACACACACCCACCCCTTCAGTGGCAGCAGTTGTGCCCCAGTTGTACACTTCACAGCTAGATTTGCATCAAGCACATTCAAAAATACGCCATAATTAACCGTCCCCAGGATGACACCGGAGTAGGTAGCAAAGTCTTTCCTGATCCCAGCTCTGTTCATCTTGGCTTCTTTTAAAAACACAGCAAGCAAGGGTTACTCCAAGCGGAGTCTCCCTTTTTTCCAAAAATTGGGCCCCACACACACCCACCCCTTCAGTGGCAGCAGTTGTGCCCCAGTTGTACACTTCACAGCTAGATTTGCATCAAGCACATTCAAAAATACGCCATAATTAACCGTCCCCAGGATGACACCGGGGTAGGTAGATAAAGTCTTTGCTGACCCATGACTTGTTCATCTTGGCTTCTTTTAAAAACAATGTAAGCAAGGGTTACTCCAAGCGGAGTCTCCCTTTTTTCCAAAAATTGGGCCCCACACACACCCACCCCTTCAGTGGCAGCAGTTGTGCCCCAGTTGTACACTTCACAGCTAGATTTGCATCAAGCACATTCAAAAATACGCCATAATTAACCGTCCCCAGGATGACACCGGGGTAGGTAGATAAAGTCTTTGCTGACCCATGACTTGTTCATCTTGGCTTCTTTTAAAAACAATGTAAGCAAGGGTTACTCCAAGCGGAGTCTCCCTTTTTTTCAAAAATTGGGCCCCACACACACCCACCCCTTCAGTGGCAGCAGTTGTGCCCCAGTTGTACACTTCACAGCTAGATTTGCATCAAGCACATTCAAAAATACGCCATAATTAACCGTCCCCAGGATGACACCGGGGTAGGTAGATAAAGTCTTTGCTGACCCATGACTTGTTCATCTTGGCTTCCTTTAAAAACAATGTAAGCAAGGGTTACTCCAAGCGGAGTCTCCCTTTTTTCCAAAAATTGGGCCCCACACACACCCACCCCTTCAGTGGCAGCAGTTGTGCCCCAGTTGTACACTTCACAGCTAGATTTGCATCAAGCACATTCAAAGATACGCCATAATTAACCGTCCCCAGGATGACACCGGAGTAGGTAGCAAAGTCTTTCCTGATCCCAGCTCTGTTCATCTTGGCTTCTTTTAAAAACACAGCAAGCAAGGGTTACTCCAAGCGGAGTCTCCCTTTTTTCCAAAAATTGGGCCCCACACACACCCACCCCTTCAGTGGCAGCAGTTATGCCCCAGTTGTACACTTCACAGCTAGATTTGCATCAAGCACATTAAAAAATACGCCATAATTAACCGTCCCCAGGATGACACCGGAGTAGGTAGCAAAGTCTTTCCTGATCCCAGCTCTGTTCATCTTGGCTTCTTTTAAAAACACAGCAAGCAAGGGTTACTCCAAGCGGAGTCTCCCTTTTTTTCCAAAAATTGTGCCCCACACACACCCACCCATTCAGTGGCAGCACTTGTGCCCTAGTTGTACACTTCACAGCTAGATTTGCATCAAGCACATTCCAAATCTACAAGCATTTACTCTCCCCAGGATGACACAGGGGTTGTAAATTCCTTCTGGATCCATGACTTGTTCATTTTGATGAACGTCAGTCGGTCCACATTGTCACTGGACAGACGCGTGCGCTTATCTGTCAGCACACACCCAGCAGCACTGAAGACACGTTCAGAGACAACGCTGGCAGCTGGACACGACAAAATCTCCAAGGCGTAAGTTGATAGCTCTGGCCATTTTTCTAGGTTTGAAGCCCAAAAGGAGCAAGGCTCCAGTTGCACAGTCATGGCATCGATGTTCATTTGGAGATACTCCAGGATCATCCTCTCCAGCCGTTGACTATGTGTCAGACTTGTTGTCTCTGGTGGCCTTGCAAAGGAGGGTCTAAAAAAATTATGAAAAGATTCCATAAAATTGCTGTTACCAGCACCAGATACGGTCCTACTGGTACGTGTAGACTGTTGAAGATGACGAGACCGTCCCATGTTTGTCAAGTTACAACTGGGAGATTCACTCCCTGCACCTGCACGGTTGTTTGGTGGAAAAGCGGATCTAAGATCGAGTAACAGCTTCTGCTGATACTCCTGCATACGTGCGTCCCTTTCTATGGCTGGAATTATGTCACAAAATCTAATAGTGTGGCAAGCCAGTAGTCATCATCACTTCTAATTTTGACAATACGAGGGTCATGTTGGAGGTAGTGCAACAAGAAGGCACTCATGTGTCTTGCGCAGCCATGCGGACCAAGTCCACGCTGTGTTTGTGGCATAGAGGTGCTAACCGTTCTTTCGTCCTCTGACATCTCCCCCCAACCTCTTTCAACTGAAATTTGACCAAGGTCTCCCTCATCTGCTGAGTCTTCCATGTCCATGGACAGTTCGTCCTCCATTTCTTCATGTCCTCCTGCACCTTCCTCAACATCTCGCCTGCTACCATGCGCCCTTGTTGATCCATGTCCCCCATGCTCCCATGCCTGGCGCCTTGGTGATGATGAACGTCTGGACCTTGGTGATGTTGTTGTCCCTTGCGCATATGAATCCTCCTGTAGTTCATCCCCTTCCTGTTGTCCCACCCCCTGACTCCGAATAGTGTTTAGCGTGTGTTCCAGCATGTAAATGACTGGAATCGTCATGCTGATAATGGCATTGTCAGCGCTAAACATATTCGTCGCCATGTCGAAACTGTGCAGAAGGGTGCATAGGCCCTTGATCTGAGACCACTCCATCAGGGTGATCTGCCCCACCTCTGCATCTCGTTGGCCCAGGCTATACGTCATGACGTATTGCACCAGGGCTCTGCGGTGCTGCCACAGTTGCTGTAACATGTGGAGAGTTGAATTCCAGCGTGTCGGCACATCGCATTTCAGGCGATGAACCGGCAGGCCGAAAGACTTCTGGAGCAATGCAAGTCGCTCAGCTGCGGCGCTTGAACGGCGGAAGTGAGCAGACAGTTTTCGTGCCCTGTTCAGAAGGCCATCTAGCCCGGGATACTGTGTTAAAAATTGCTGCACGACAAGGTTCAACACGTGAGCCATACAAGGTACGTGTGTCACCTTGCCCAGGCGAAGGGCCGCACCCAGGTTTGCAGCATTGTCGCACACGGCCTTACCAGGCTGCAGGTTGAGTGGAGACAACCATTTATTAAACTCGGACCGCAGAGCTGACCACAACTCCTCAGCTGTGTGACTCTTATTCCCAAGACATGTCAAGCTAAAGACCGCCTGATGCCGTTGCGCTCTGCTGCCAGCATAGTAATGAGGGGTGCGTGATTCCTTCTGCGCAGTGAGAACGCTGGTGGCCTGACCAGGCAGGCTTGAAGCGGAGGTGGAGGACCCAGATGAGGTGGAGGATGCAGAAGCAGTGGCGGAACTTGGACAGACAGAGGATTGACACACAAGTCGTGGGGACGGCAAAACTTGTGCAGCAGACCCTTCACCATCTATCACCATAGTTACCCAGTGCCCAGTCAGCGACATGTAACGTCCCTGTCCATGCTTACTGGTCCAAGTATCGGTGGTGAAATGCACCCGTTCACACACAGAGTTTCTCAATGAAGCGGTGATGTTGTGTGCGACATGCTGGTGTAGCGCGGGCACACCTTTCTTAGAGAAGTAGTGGCGACTAGGCATCTGGTACTGGGGCACAGCGACAGACATAAGGTCTCTAAAATCCTGTGTGTCCACCAAGCGGAAAGGCAGCATTTCAGTAGCCAACAGCTTACAGAGGGATAGAGTCAACCTCTTCGCTTTGTCATGGGTCGCAGGAAGTGGCCTTTTATTTGACCACATCTGAGGGACAGAGATCTGGCTGCTGTGTGTAGACGGTGTTGAGTAGGGTGTCCCTGGAAAAATGCAGCTTTGTGAGGAAAGTGCAGGCGGAGACATGATGTTGCCTTCATCCAAAGTTGGTGCTATCGATGTCTGAGAGAGCTGTACACACTCACTTGTTTCCCCTTCCAAAACAACTGACGACCTACCAAGCAAACTGCCTGTTGCGGTTACAGTGGTGGAAGTTGTGGGTGGAAAAACAGGTGTGACAGCTGTCCCCACAGTCCTAGAAGATGACGAGCGCGCGGATGCACTGGAAGGGGCAGGCGGTGGATGGTTCGCTCCGCTAGGCCGCATTGCAGCACGGTGAGCTTCCCACCGGGCCATATGATATTTATTCATGTGACGATTCATGGAAGAAGTTGTCAAACTGCTGAGGTTTTGACCTCTACTAAGAGAACCATGACAAATTTTACATATCACATAATTTGGGCGATCTTTTTCTATGTCAAAAAAGGACCAGGCTAGGCAAGGCTTAGAGGCCATGCGACCTGTTGATCCACCCCGAATAATGCTCAGAGGCAGAGTGGTGGCTGAGGATGCAGTTGTAGACGTGCTACCAGTGCTCCGACTCTGTCCAGGAAGGCGCAAGGTAACTTCGTCGTCGGTTGCATCCTCCTCCACCGCCTCTGTTGACCTCCTCGAGTGCCTGACTGGGGGTTGACAGTAGGTGGGATCTAGAACTTCATCATCAATTGTTGTGTTTGCACTCCCCTCCCCCTCAGACCGAGCCTCTTCTTGCCCTGACCGAATATTTAAGTTGTCATCCCAATCGGGTATCTGCGTCTCATCTTCATCAGAATGTTCCTCATTGTCTATAACCACAGGTGTTACAGTTTGTGACAAAGGGTCAACATTATGCTCAGAAACTTGTTCCTCACGGCCTGAATCCGAGTCACAAAGGTTCTGGGCATCACTGCAGACCATTTCCTGTTCTGTACTCACTGTAGCTTGGGAGCAGACCTCTGATTCCCAGGCTATAGTGTGACTGAACAGCTCTGCAGACTCAGCCATCTCAGTTCCACCATACTGTGCAGGGCTGATGGAGACTTCAGAGCTGGGAGAAATCTAGTGTGATTGGGATGACAACTCAGAGGACTGGTGTTTTTTGGATGCGGTACTTGAAGTGGCTGAGAGGGCACTTGTTGGACCACTTGAGATCCATTCAAGCATTTTCCTTTTTTGCCCATCATCTACCTTTCTTCCTGTTGTTCGTGTCCGTAAAAAAGGGAGCACATCGGATTGTCCATGGTAAGTAGTAGACATCTTACTTTTGCTGGTAGAGGGTCTATCTTCAGCAGATGATAATGGAGCTTTGCCACCTTCCCCACGGACAAAACCTTTTTTGCCTTTTCCACCACGCCTCTTCCCCTTTCCACCAGCATCTGTCATTTTGCCACTCATGTTGATTGCGACAAGATTGTGGACTGAAAATGTGGTAGTAAAAATTGAGAGATGGTGTAGATTGCAGTGGTGGTCTAGCTTTATTAACAGCAGAATAATAAAGAATAAATATCCCTGACAATGCAACTACAGGCCTTAAACTGGCAGCAAAAATTGCTAGTCTAATGGCTTAGTTATAATGACTTGGAGTGTGCAATGCAGGCAGACGCGCTCTGCAAATGTCTTTGCACTAGTGGGACTATAGCAAAGTCCAATAGCCACAGATAGGATGCCACTAGGTACACTGAGTGTTTGCTAGTATAATGGCTTAGTTATAATGAGTTGGAGTGTGCAATGCAGGCAGACGCGCTCTGCAAATGTCTTTGCACTAGTGGGACTATAGCAAAGTCCAATAGCCACGTATAGGATGCCACTAGGTACACTGAGTGTTTGCTAGTATAATGGCTTAGTTATAATGAGTTGGAGTGTGCAATGCAGGCAGACGCGCTCTGCAAATGTCTTTGCACTAGTGGGACTATAGCAAAGTCCAATAGCCACGTATAGGATGCCACTAGGTACACTGAGTGTTTGCTAGTATAATGGCTTAGTTATAATGAGTTGGTGTGTGCAATGCAGGCAGACGCGCTCTGCAAATGTCTTTGCACTAGTGGGACTATAGCAAAGTCCAATAGCCACAGATAGGATGCCACTAGGTACACTGAGTGTTTGCTAGTATAATGGCTTAGTTATAATGAGTTGGAGTTTGCAATGCAGGCAGACGCGCTCTGCAAATGTCTTTGCACTAGTGGGACTATAGCAAAGTCCAATAGCCACGTATAGGATGCCACTAGGTACACTGAGTGTTTGCTAGTATAATGGCTTAGTTATAATGAGTTGGAGTGTGCAATGCAGGCAGACGCGCTCTGCAAATGTCTTTGCACTAGTGGGACTATAGCAAAGTCCAATAGCCACAGATAGGATGCCACTAGGTACACTGAGTGTTTGCTAATATAATGGCTTAGTTATAATGAGTTGGAGTGTGCAATGCAGGCAGACGCGCTCTGCAAATGTCTTTGCACTAGTGGGACTATAGCAAAGTCCAATAGCCACAGATAGGATGCTGTTAGGGCCAGATGGACGGGTAGACCCTGGAGGTGGATCCACTGGGCCGAACTCCCGGATGAGGGAAAGGAGTCCAGTAGCCGGAGCACTTTAGGTAGCAGGGCAGTCCGTGCACTGGGAGAAAATGGAGAAGTCCCTGGGACCACGAGGTCACTGGTGGTGGTCCGGGTGACGGAGCTCAGGTTCGGAAGCCGTGATGGTGTCAAGCAGGGTCCGGAACCGTTGGAGCGAGATGACGAGTCACCGCAGGGATCCGAGATGGTACGGACTGTCAGGATGGCAGATGGGCAGCGTTCGGGGTTCGAGGTACCGCAGGACCGGATGGCGATGCAGGATCGGCTCTAGAAGACAGAGAGGTAAGTATCTCACAGAGTACAAGGAGACCTGACTCCTAGCTTGGGAAAACACGAAGAACAGGCCCCGCTCCCTTGGACATTAACCCCCTATATACCCTGTACCTGTGTGCATCATTTCCTGTTAGTGGACACTGGCCCTTTAAGAAAGGGTCAGTGACCGCGCGCGCGCCCTAATGCGCATGCGCGCGGCCCGGGTGCCAGAAGCCAGGGAAGGAAGCTGAGAGGAGGACGCAGGGGAGCCGGCCAGGACCTGGGAAGCCGTCGGGCGCCGGGAGCGGAGACCAGGGGGCCTGGGAAGGACGGGCACCGGAGGCTGGAGAGCGGGGAGCATGGCAGGTGAGCCGGGGAGCGGAGCTGAGGACCCGGGGAGCGGAGCAGAGGACCCGGGGAGGGGAGGCGAGGACCCGGGGAGCGTGACAGTACCCCCCCCCCCCACGCCCCCCTCCCCGCAACCGGGACATGAAGGCATGGATCAGAGGAGTGCCCACGTTCTCCCTGGGCTCCCAGGACCTATCCTCAGGACCATACCCCTCCCAGTCCACCAGGAAGAACTGCCGACCACGTATGGTCTTCATGGCCACGATATCTCTTACCGCATAGATGTCGTCCTCAGCAATAGGAGGAGGAGCCGGGCTGGCGGCAGCGGAGAAGGGACCAAGGACAACCGGCTTGAGCAGAGAGACGTGGAAGGAGTTGGGTATTCTCATTGTGGCCGGGAGCTGCAGTTTGTAGGAGACCTCATTGATCTTGCCGAGGACTTTAAACGGCCCGATGTAGCGAGGTCCCAGCTTGTAGGATGGTATCTTCAGTCGGATGTACTTGGAAGCAAGCCAGACGAGATCTCCCGGAGAGAAACACGGAGGATCTAGGCGTCTCTTGTCCGCGTGTCTCTTCATCCGCAGGGTTGCCCGTGCAAGGGACGCCTTAACTGAGTCCCAAATGGTAGTAAAGTCACGGAGTACTGCATCAGCAGCAGGGATGTCCGAGGACGAGGATACAGGCAATGGGACAGACGGCTGAAGTCCGTAGACGACATGGAAGGGAGAACTGGAGGAGGACTCACTGACGTGGTGATTATGGGAGAATTCTGCCCAAGGAAGAAGCGTGGACCAATCGTCATGATGGGCGTTCACGTAGTGACGTAAGAAAGAGGTCAATATCTGATTGACCCGTTCCACTTGGCCGTTCGACTGAGGGTGGTAGGCCGAAGAGAAGTCCAGGGTCACTCCCAGATGTTTGCAGAGAGCCCTCCAGAAGCGGGAGGTGAACTGAGTTCCTCTGTCGGACACTATGTGTGATGGAAAGCCATGCAAGCGGAAGATGTGCTGTATATAGGCGTCCGCGAGTTCCTGAGCAGAGGGCAGTCCAGCCATAGGAACGAAATGGGCCATTTTAGAGAACCGATCCACCACGACCCATATGACTGTGTGTCCGGAGGACAAAGGCAAGTCCGTAATAAAGTCCATCGCTATGTGTTGCCAGGGAACTGGGGGTATGGGCAGAGGCAGAAGACGGCCGTATGGCAGGTGTTTGGGTGTCTGTTCCTGGCACAGGAGGAGCAGGCAGAGACAAAAGAGGCGACGTCCGTGCGCAGGGATGGCCACCAGTAATGACGTACAATAGCGCTCCATGTTTTCTTCTGACCTGCATGACCGGCTGTTTTCGAGGCATGGCCCCAGTGTAACACTTTTTGCCTGTCAGTCTCAGAGACATAAGTCTTCCCAGGTGGTATCTGGGCCAGGGTGACAGGAGCCACCGGGATAATCTTACTTGGACAGATGATGGGTTGAGATGTCTCTTCCTCCTGTTCCACGGGCACGAAAGACCTAGACAAGGCATCAGCGCGTACATTCTTGTTCGCGGGTCGGAAATGAAGCTGGAAGTCGAACCGGGCAAAGAACAAGGACCACCTGGCTTGCCGTGGGTTCAGTCGCTGAGCAGTCCGCAGGTATTCCAGGTTTTTGTGGTCCGTGTAAACAATGACAGGGTACACTGCTCCTTCCAGAAGATAGCGCCATTCCTCCAGAGCCAGTTTGACCGCCAATAGCTCTCGGTCACCGATGGTGTAATTGCGTTCAGGCGCGGAGAAGCTCTTGGAGAAGAAACCGCACGTCACCATCTTCCCGGAGGAGGACTTCTGCATGAGCACTGCTCCGGCTCCCGAGGAGGAGGCATCCACCTCCAAGGTGAATTGGCGGTTTAACTCTGGACGGTGGAGTACAGGAGAGGAGGCAAAGGCTCGCTTTAGAGCGCCAAACGCGGCGTCGGCCGCAGGTGACCAGTCCTTTGGATTAGCCCCCTTCTTGGTCAAGGCGGAGAGAGGAGCAGTCAGAGCCGAGAAGTGAGGAATGAACTGGCGGTAATAGTTAGCGAATCCCAGAAAGCGTTGGATTGCCTTCAGTCCAGAAGGAGGAGGCCAGTTGAGAATGGAGGAGACCTTCTTGGGATCCATCTGCAGTCCGGTTTCGGTGATGAGGTACCCCAGGAAGGGGAGAGAAGACTGTTCGAAGACGCACTTCTCGTACTTGGCGTACAGACGATTCTCTCTCAGTCTTTGTAGAACCAGTTGCACGTTCTCTCGGTGGGTCTGGAGGTCCGGAGAGAAGACAAGGATGTCATCCAGATATACCACCACACAGACGTAGAGGAGGTCCCGAAACACATCGTTCACTAATTCTTGGAAGACTGCTGGTGCGTTGCACAGGCCGAAGGGCATCACGCAGTATTCATAGTGCCCATCGCGAGTGTTGAACGCGGTCTTCCATTCATCCCCTGAGCGGATACGGACCAGGTTGTAGGCACCCCGAAGATCCAACTTGGTGAACACACGAGCTCCTCTGAGCCGATCAAACAATTCGGGGATGAGCGGCAGGGGGTACTTGTTTTTCACGGTGATTAGGTTCAATCCCCGGTAGTCTATACATGGGCGTAGGTCACCCTCTTTCTTCTTTACGAAGAAGAAGCCTGCTCCAGCAGGAGAGGAGGATCTCCGGATGAATCCCTTAGCCAGGCTCTCTGTGATGTACGTAGACATGGCCCTTGTTTCGGCTGGAGACAGTGGATATATCCGTCCTCGAGGTGGTGTAGTTCCCGGGAGCAGGTCAATGGCACAATCGTAAGGACGATGTGGCGGAAGTACTTCGGACTCCTTCTTATCAAAGATGTCCACGAAGGACCAATAGGCTGAGGGCAGTCCCGGTAGGGACTCGGGAACCGGAGGTCGCCGGATAGGTTGTATGGTCTTCAGACACCTCTCATGGCAAGAAGACCCCCATCGAGTGATATCGCCAGTGCCCCAGCTGACTGAAGGCTTGTGTGTCCGCAACCAGGGAAGACCCAGCAGGATTTGATGTGACATATGTGGGAGGACGTAGAGAGCGATGTTCTCGGTGTGCAGAGCACCGATACGCAGTTCAAGCGGCTTGGTGATCCAGGAGATGGTGTCAGAGAGGGGTCTCCCATCCACAGAGGCAATCACAAGAGGTTTGGCGAGTGGAGTAACAGGCACCTGATATTTGTCCACCGTGGCTTGCTGGATGAAATTGCCTGCTGCCCCAGAATCGAGGTACGCCTCAGCCGTAAACCGCGTCTCTCCCGTTGTCACTTGCACAGTCCATGTAACTGGGTCTGAGAGAGTCCCAGCACCTAGGGTGGCCTCTCCTACCAACCCTAGGCTTTGGAGTTTCCCGGCCTCTCTGGACAGGCGCGTAGCAGGTGTGTGCCCTCTCCGCAATAAAAGCAGAGACCCTTGGCGAGCCGCTCTGCTCGACGTTGCACACGGTCGATCTGCATGGGCTCATGGACGGAGACACCAGAGGCCGTTGACTGGAGTACGGCGGGCTTCTGTGGAGGAGAGGAATGCCGTACCGGACGTCTCTCACGGGACACCTCTTTGGACCGCTCCTGAAAGCGTATGTCCACTCGAGTCGCTAGGGTAATCAGGGCGTCCAGGGTGGACGGTACGTCACGTCCAGCCAGCTCATCTTTGATTCGACCCGATAGTCCTTCCCAGAAGGCGGCGGTTAGGGCCTCGTTATTCCACCCGAGTTCTGAAGCCAAGGTGCGGAAACGGATGGCGTATTGACCCACCGTCAGTGTTCCCTGACGTAACCGGAGAAGAGATGACGCAGACGCGGAGGCGCGTCCGGGTTCGTCAAAGGTGCTTCGAAAGGCCTGCAGAAACTCCTGGAGGTTCTTGGTCATAGGTTCCTCCTTCTCCCACAAGGGGTTCATCCACACCAGTGCCTCGCCCTCTAGGTGAGACATGATGAAGGCGACCTTGGCTTGGTCGGAGGCAAACAGATGTGGCAGCTGCGTGAAATGGAGGGAGCATTGGTTTATAAACCCCCTGCAGGTCTTGGGATCTCCGGCGTACCGGGGTGGTGAGGCCAAACGCAGTCTGGAAGCATCCGAAGAGGCAGCCACGGGAGCGGGGGTCGTGGCTTGACTAGTGGAGGCCCGGGTCGCTGCAGATGTGACCGAGGCTTGTAGCGTGTTCAAGCGGGCGTCCACGGAGGTCATAAAATTCAGCATGCAGGTCTGGACTTCACGCTGGCGTTGGAGTTCCTCCTGCAAGGCCGCTAGTGCTTCGGCGGGATCCATGGCCTGTTCTTACTATTAGGGCCAGATGGAAGGGTAGACCCTGGAGGTGGATCCACTGGGCCGAACTCCCGGATGAGGGAAAGGAGTCCGGTAGCCGGAGCACTTTAGGTAGCAGGGCAGTCCGTGCACTGGGAGAAAATGGAGAAGTCCCTGGGACCACGAGGTCACTGATGGTGGTCCGGGTGACGGAGCTCAGGTTCGGAAGCCGTGATGGTGTCAAGCAGGGTCCGGAACCGTTGGAGCAAGATGACGGGTCACCGCAGGGATCCGAGATGGTACGGACTGTCAGGATGGCAGATGGGCAGCGTTCGGGGTTCGAGGTACCGCAGGACCGGATGGCGATGCAGGATCGGCTCTAGAAGACAGAGAGGTAAGTATCTCACAGAGTACAAGGAGACCTGACTCCTAGCTTGGTAAAACACGAAGAACAGGCCCCGCTCCCTTGGACATTAACCCCCTATATACCCTGTACCTGTGTGCATCACTTCCTGTTAGTGGACACTGGCCCTTTAAGAAAGGGTCAGTGACCGCGCGCGCGCCCTAATGCGCATGCGCGCGGCCCGGGTGCCAGAAGCCAGGGAAGGAAGCTGAGAGGAGGACGCAGGGGAGCCGGCCAGGACCTGGGAAGCCGTCGGGCGCCGGGAGCGGAGACCAGGGGGCCTGGGAAGGACGGGCACCGGAGGCTGGAGAGCGGGGAGCGTGGCAGGTGAGCCGGGGAGCGGAGCTGAGGACCCGGGGAGCGGAGCAGAGGACCCGGGGAGGGGAGGCGAGGACCCGGGGAGCGTGACAGATGCCACTAGGTACACTGAGTGTTTGCTAGTATAATGGCTTAGTTATAATGAGTTGGAGTGTGCAATGCAGGCAGACGCGCTCTGCAAATGTCTTTGCACTAGTGGGACTATAGCAAAGTCCAATAGCCACGTATAGGATGCCACTAGGTACACTGAGTGTTTGCTAATATAATGGCTTAGTTATAATGAGTTGGAGTGTGCAATGCAGGCAGACGCGCTCTGCAAATGTCTTTGCACTAGTGGGACTATAGCAAAGTCCAATAGCCACAGATAGGATGCCACTAGGTACACTGAGTGTTTGCTAGTATAATGGCTTAGTTATAATGAGTTGGAGTGTGCAATGCAGGCAGACGCGCTCTGCAAATGTCTTTGCACTAGTGGGACTATAGCAAAGTCCAATAGCCACGTATAGGATGCCACTAGGTACACTGAGTGTTTGCTAGTATAATGGCTTAGTTATAATGAGTTGGAGTGTGCAATGCAGGCAGACGCGCTCTGCAAATGTCTTTGCACTAGTGGGACTATAGCAAAGTCCAATAGCCACAGATAGGATGCCACTAGGTACACTGAGTGTTTGCTAGTATAATGGCTTAGTTATAATGAGTTGGAGTGTGCAATGCAGGCAGACGCGCTCTGCAAATGTCTTTGCACTAGTGGGACTATAGCAAAGTCCAATAGCCACGTATAGGATGCCACTAGGTACACTGAGTGTTTGCTAATATAATGGCTTAGTTATAATGAGTTGGAGTGTGCAATGCAGGCAGACGCGCTCTGCAAATGTCTTTGCACTAGTGGGACTATAGCAAAGTCCAATAGCCACGTATAGGATGCCACTAGGTACACTGAGTGTTTGCTAATATAATGGCTTAGTTATAATGAGTTGGAGTGTGCAATGCAGGCAGACGCGCTCTGCAAATGTCTTTGCACTAGTGGGACTATAGCAAAGTCCAATAGCCACGTATAGGATGCCACTAGGTACACTGAGTGTTTGCTAGTATAATGGCTTAGTTATAATGAGTTGGAGTGTGCAATGCAGGCAGACGCGCTCTGCAAATGTCTTTGCACTAGTGGGACTATAGCAAAGTCCAATAGCCACAGATAGGATGCCACTAGGTACACTGAGTGTTTGCTAGTATAATGGCTTAGTTATAATGAGTTGGAGTGTGCAATGCAGGCAGACGCGCTCTGCAAATGTCTTTGCACTAGTGGGACTATAGCAAAGTCCAATAGCCACGTATAGGATGCCACTAGGTACACTGAGTGTTTGCTAGTATAATGGCTTAGTTATAATGAGTTGGAGTGTGCAATGCAGGCAGACGCGCTCTGCAAATGTCTTTGCACTAGTGGGACTATAGCAAAGTCCAATAGCCACAGATAGGATGCCACTAGGTACACTGAGTGTTTGCTAGTATAATGGCTTAGTTATCATGAGTTGGAGTGTGCAATGCAGGCAGACGCGCTCTGCAAATGTCTTTGCACTAGTGGGACTATAGCAAAGTCCAATAGCCACGTATAGGATGCCACTAGGTACACTGAGTGTTTGCTAATATAATGGCTTAGTTATAATGAGTTGGAGTGTGCAATGCAGGCAGACGCGCTCTGCAAATGTCTTTGCACTAGTGGGACTATAGCAAAGTCCAATAGCCACGTATAGGATGCCACTAGGTACACTGAGTGTTTGCTAATATAATGGCTTAGTTATAATGAGTTGGAGTGTGCAATGCAGGCAGACGCGCTCTGCAAATGTCTTTGCACTAGTGGGACTATAGCAAAGTCCAATAGCCACGTATAGGATGCCACTAGGTACACTGAGTGTTTGCTAGTATAATGGCTTAGTTATAATGAGTTGGAGTGTGCAATGCAGGCAGACGCGCTCTGCAAATGTCTTTGCACTAGTGGGACTATAGCAAAGTCCAATAGCCACGTATAGGATGCCACTAGGTACACTGAGTGTTTGCTAATATAATGGCTTAGTTATAATGAGTTGGAGTGTGCAATGCAGGCAGACGCGCTCTGCAAATGTCTTTGCACTAGTGGGACTATAGCAAAGTCCAATAGCCACGTAAAGGATGCCACTAGGTACACTGAGTGTTTGCTAGTATAATGGCTTAGTTATAATGAGTTGGAGTGTGCAATACAGGCAGACGCGCTCTGCAAATGTCTTTGCACTAGTGGGACTATAGCAAAGTCCAATAGCCACAGATAGGATGCCACTAGGTACACTGAGTGTTTGCTAGTATAATGGCTTAGTTATAATTAGTTGGAGTGTGCAACGCAGGCAGACGTGCTCTGCAAATGTCTTTGCACTAGTGGGACTATAGCAAAGTCCAATAGCCACGTATAGGATGCCACTAGGTACACAGAGTGTTTGCTAGTATAATGGCTTAGTTATAATGAGTTGGAGTGTGCAATGCAGGCAGACGCGCTCTGCAAATGTCTTTGCACTAGTGGGACTATAGCAAAGTCCAATAGCCACAGATAGGATGCCACTAGGTACACTGAGTGTTTGCTAGTATAATGGCTTAGTTATAATGAGTTGGAGTGTGCAATGCAGGCAGACGCGCTCTGCAAATGTCTTTGCACTAGTGGGACTATAGCAAAGTCCAATAGCCACAGAGAGGATGCCACTAGGTACACTGAGTGTTTGCTAGTATAATGGCTTAGTTATAATGAGTTGGAGTGTGCAATGCAGGCAGACGCGCTCTGCAAATGTCTTTGCACTAGTGGGACTATAGCAAAGTCCAATAGCCACGTATAGGATGCCACTAGGTACACTGAGTGTTTGCTAATATAATGGCTTAGTTATAATGAGTTGGAGTGTGCAATGCAGGCAGACGCGCTCTGCAAATGTCTTTGCACTAGTGGGACTATAGCAAAGTCCAATAGCCACGTATAGGATGCCACTAGGTACACTGAGTGTTTGCTAGTATAATGGCTTAGTTATAATGAGTTGGAGTGTGCAATGCAGGCAGACGCGCTCTGCAAATGTCTTTGCACTAGTGGGACTATAGCAAAGTCCAATAGCCATGTATAGGATGCCACTAGGTACACTGAGTGTTTGCTAATATAATGGCTTAGTTATAATGAGTTGGAGTGTGCAATGCAGGCAGACACGCTCTGCAAATGTCTTTGCACTAGTGGGACTATAGCAAAGTCCAATAGCCACGTATAGGATGCCACTAGGTACACTGAGTGTTTGCTAGTATAATGGCTTAGTTATAATGAGTTGGAGTGTGCAATGCAGACAGACGCGCTCTGCAAATGTCTTTGCACTAGTGGGACTATAGCAAAGTCCAATAGCCACAGATAGGATGCCACTAGGTACATTGAGTGTTTGCTAGTATAATGGCTTAGTTATAATGAGTTGGAGTGTGCAATGCAGGCAGATGCGCTCTGCAAATGTCTTTGCACTAGTGGGACTATAGCAAAGTCCAATAGCCACGTATAGGATGCCACTAGGTACACTGAGTGTTTGCTAGTATAATGGCTTAGTTATAATGAGTTGGAGTGTGCAATGCAGGCAGACGCGCTCTGCAAATGTCTTTGCACTAGTGGGACTATAGCAAAGTCCAATAGCCACAGATGGGATGCCACTAGGTACACTGAGTGTTTGCTAATATAATGGCTTAGTTATAATGAGTTGGAGTGTGCAATGCAGGCAGACGCGCTCTGCAAATGTCTTTGCACTAGTGGGACTATAGCAAAGTCCAATAGCCACGTATAGGATGCCACTAGGTACACTGAGTGTTTGCTAGTATAATGGCTTAGTTTTAATGAGTTGGAGTGTGCAATGCAGGCAGACGCGCTCTGCAAATGTCTTTGCACTAGTGGGACTATAGCAAAGTCCAATAGCCACAGATAGGATGCCACTAGGTACACTGAGTGTTTGCTAGTATAATGGCTTAGTTATAATGAGTTGGAGTGTGCAATGCAGGCAGACGCGCTCTGCAAATGTCTTTGCACTAGTGGGACTATAGCAAAGTCCAATAGCCACGTATAGGATGCCACTAGGTACACTGAGTGTTTGCTAGTATAATGGCTTAGTTATAATGAGTTGGAGTGTGCAATGCAGGCAGACGCGCTCTGCAAATGTCTTTGCACTAGTGGGACTATAGCAAAGTCCAATAGCCACGTATAGGATGCCACTAGGTACACTGAGTGTTTGCTTGTATAATGGCTTAGTTATAATGAATTGGAGTGTGCAATGCAGGCAGACGCGCTCTGCAAATGTCTTTGCACTAGTGGGACTATAGCAAAGTCCAATAGCCACGTATAGGATGCCACTAGGTACACTGAGTGTTTGCTAGTATAATGGCTTAGTTATCATGAGTTGGAGTGTGCAATGCAGGTAGAGGTGCTCTGCAATTGTCTTTGCACTAGTGTGACTATAGCAAAGTCCAATAGCCACGTATAGGATGCCACTAGGTACACTGAGTGTTTGCTAGTATAATGGCTTAGTTATAATGAGTTGGAGTGTGCAGAGGACAGGAGGGTACAGTGCCAGGATTGTGGGGCTCTGGGTAGAGGAATGGAAGCCTGCCTTTCTATTCCCTCTTAATGGTGAAATGCAGGGAGGAAATCCCTGACCTTGGCTACACAGACGCTGTTGCTGTTTTCAGGACCTGTCACCTATGGCTCTGACCCTGCCGGTTTGAGCCCTTAAAAGGACTGCTAGAAAGTGCTCTCCCTAAGCTGTCTAACGCTGTGTATGCAGCGCATACAGCTGTATCGGCGATAGGACTCAGGAGGACGGAGCTGCGACAGTGATGTCTGACACCAAAGACGCAGAAGGCAGATAATGGCGTCCTGGAGGAAAATGTCCGTTTTTATAATGCAGGGACATGTGACATGGACATCCTATCACACATGCCGTTGCTTCTCTGGCTAAAAGTCCACTTAGCTGTGTGTGTGTCTGGGATTGGCTGACATGCTGGCCCGCCCCACAAGACGCGCGCGCTTAGGGAAGGAAGACAAGAAAAAAAAAAAAAATGGCGATCGCCATTATAGAAACAGCAGTGATCTGAAGGCGCTGTTCACGCACACTATACACTGAAATGTCATAATAGTGTGATTCACAGAGTGACTTACACTATTACAACAGAAACCAAGCTAGGATTTAGCTGTTTTTTTGCTGCTAGAACCGTTCTCGAACGTTTCTAGAACTATCGAGCTTTTGTAAAAAGCTCGAGTTCTAGTTCGATCTAGAACATGCCCCAAAATCACTCGAGCCTAGAACTGGAGAACCACGAACCACGAACCGCGCTCAACTCTAATGCTAAGTATCCTGTATAAAGGCCTTATCTTGGGCCGTGCTGCCATTTTGTGTTGTCTAGAATAGGGGGAGTATGCTATTGAAGTGAGGGACAGTGAAAGGTGCATATTGTCAAAAAAACAAATACATTGTATGGATATGAGGCTGTGGGAGTGAGGGACAGTGATAGGTGCACAAAAATTAAAATCCAATATAGCGCTGCATCCCGCAGCCTCGTGTAGCGCTGCAAAACAGCAGTGTAATCTGTTAGCTCAATCTACAAAACATCATAGTGTATATCAGCATGTTTTGTTGTGTGAATATCCTGCAACCTAATATTACATTGCATCACATAGGTTTGCGTAGTGCTGCAAAACAGTAGCTTACAGGCTGTGTAATCTGTTTGCTCAGTCTAGCCAAAAAACAGACTGGACAGCATACCTTGCTGTGTGAATATCTCTGTAACCTTATACTGCATTGCATCAGGTAGGTTGGCATAGTGCTGGTAAATAGTAGCTTAATGGCTGGGTCATCTGTTAGCTCAATCTAGCAAAAAACAGACTGTGCACAGCGTGCCTTTCTATATGAATATCTCTGTACCCTTATAAATCGTTGCATCATGTAGGTTGGCATAGTCCTGCAAAACAGTAGCTTACAGGCTTTGTTGTAATCATGCTTGGTATACAGGCCGTGTATTAATCTGAACTTATTTGTGTGCCAAAGAATGAGGAGAACCTGTAATAGGGGACGTGGACGTGGTGGTTCTGTAGCTGCATCAAGGGAAGGACATGGTAAATGTGTGCCTGCTACGCTCCAAACTGTTTAGGCAGTTTTAAATTATATGGGTGTATGGGGGTGCAGGGCTCGGCCAATGCTAGACCTGCAGACTGGCTGTTACATGTGGTTCTACTGTTTTACTGAGTGATTGTATTGTATGACCACAAGATGGCATGGTGTGCTCGGCCACTTCCCTGGTCCTATGAGTTAGGAAAGGGTTAGTGGGGTGGAGCAACATGGACAAAAAGGAGTAGGAAGAGAGGAATTTTCAGGAGAGTCCCCGAGAGTGAGAAGGATACCATTCATGTGGGTGGTGTGAAGTGAAGCTCCGATTAGAGTAAATCATTGGATACTAAGGGTCAATCCTGAACCGGTGGAATGTGGGATCCTAGAACTGGAGGATTGTTCTCCTCCAACATCCCCTGCTGTGGGGTATAATCCAGCCAGTCGGGAAGGTTACCGTTCCCCTGCTCCTGTTGCCCAATGAACCCCCCTGGCAGCCAAAGGTCAGTTACGCCCTCTCGTGTAGGGTAGGTCTGGTCCTGGCCAGAAGCAGTAGTCTGAGGAAGAATATGCCGTGGACCCTTCCAGGCAGAATGCAAGTCACTGTGGGTGGGATGAAGGGGTTCAGGAGCTAGAATGATCTGGACTCTGTATGTGTGATGCTAGCCAGGGGAATGAGGGGCCTGGGAGGGCCTGAAGTTACCTGGGTGCCAGGGAAGTGGCCGGCCGTCAAAGTATACCATGTAGCAATAGATGTGGAGTTTAAGAGGAACCCCTGTGGGACCGATATCGGTGCCATGAAAGACTGTATATATGATGTTGAATTGTTGGTGAAGAACCCAGAACCAAGTAAAGTTATGTTGAAACAGAGAAACTTCCCCATGTGTCAGTTGCTGTGTCAGAGGGAAAGTGGAACACAGAGTGCGGACCACTAGAGCACATCTCAGAGAATGAGAAAACATAGATGCCACCTGCTGTGGCTTTTGTCAGTGTGCAAACTGGCAGGGAGGGCAGGCCTGTGAAGTAGATGGAAGACAATGCAACGGCTGATGACAAGATGCTTGACCCCAGCTGGAGCAAAGATCATGATAGTGACGTGTGCAGTTATGATGAAGAGGAGGCATTCAGGAAGACAAAATAGTAGCACAGTAAAAGAGGTAGCAGTGGGCCAGAGCCCTGTGAATGGGCCATAGCCAGTAAATTGGCTTCTGCCTCACGTCGCGCCAGTGAAAACCTCCCACCAAAGCCAGGTCAAAAGAGCTCCCTGTCATGGCATTTCTTCTGGGAATGTCCTGATGACAATAGAGTGGTGGTTTGCAAGATTTATTCTACAAGCCTGAGCTGAGGGAAAAATCTTCTCAACCTGAGCAACACCTGCATAATGTGTCATCTGACTTCCAAGCACGAATTGCAGTGGAGTACTCAGGCTTCTCCTGCTCCCTCTTCTGCTGCGCTGTTGGCCTCTTCAGCTGCAGTGTTGGTATATTACATTCACTCATGATCACCAGGTCCACCTTCTTCCCCGCAAACAGATGATGTGGCAGCAACAGCACCACCATGAACATCAATTACTATATCCACACTGTCCCATGGCAGTATGCAGCTCTCCATCCCCCAAACCCTCAATTGAAAGAGAAAATACCCCCCTAGCCACCCACAAGCCCTGGCCCTCAATGACAGCATTTCCAAAATTCTTGCCTTTGAAATGATGTCATATAGGCTCGTGGAGATGGACATTTTCCAACAAATGATCTCTGTGACTGTACCGCAGTGCATTGTTCCCAACACCACAATTTTTCCAGGCATGCCATCCCTGCCCTGCACACATGTGGTGGAACATCCGTTGATCACTCTGTAATGCCATAATTGGAAAGTTCCACATAACTACAGATACTTGGATCAATAAGCATGGGCAGGGATGGTATATCTCTCTAACTGCACACTGGGTAAACGTAGTGACAGCTGAGCATGAGACTCCTATCATTCACTATCATTCATGTGCACCTACAGCCCAGCCTGGTTGTGCGTAATCATGGCTGAAATCTCGTTGCAGCTCTTGGCCTAGGCCGCTTGACACAAATACCTTCCCTGGCGCAGGTGCTGAATTTTTGGCACAGAGCTTCCTAAAACATTATCCACATACGTTGGAGTTTCTGCTGAACGTACGGACAGTATGTGCGCACTTCCAGCGTTCTCACCCTGATGCTGCTTGTCTGTGCTGCAAAGTCACTTTGACCTTCCCGCTCACTGCCTCATATGTGACGTACCAACAAGGTGGAACTCCCTCCTGCTTATGGGGGAGAGACTGTTCAAGCAGCAGCTGGCAATAGTGGAGTTTCAGCTGCAGCAAGCTCGGCAGAATCGCTCTGTGGCCCAACATAATTTCTCTAGTGGGTCTCCATGTAGTACCTGTGTGCCCTGTTGTGCTGCTTTGAATACTCTACCGACAAGGCTAGTGCTAATGATGCTATAACTGATTTAATTCCTGCTGCAAAAAACGCTGGAGGCAATGGTGGTTGAGAAGGTGGCACAGGAGGAAGAGGAGCAGGAGGAAATATTGACTCATTTATCTTGTCTGTCATCCACACAGGTCTGGGAGGTAGGCTTTCTGGGATGAAAGCGGACATGTCCCCACCATTTCAGCCAGGGGACAGTTTTGGAACAGGAAGGGGAGGAACCGTCTGTGTCGCGGGCGGAGGAGGGGACGCTGCGCTCTCCCACTGCTCGGGTCCGGCCGCTGCTGCTGCTGTGGCTGACGCTGCTCGGTGGTGGCTCGAGCGGTGGGCCGGATCCCGGGAACTCGAGCGGCGCTCCTCGCCCGTGAGTGAAAAGGGAGATTGATTGGATGGTGGGGGAGATTTGGTGATTGTCCGTGACGCCACCCACGATTGTGGTGAGGTTGTGACACCACCGCTGCTCTGGACGGGGATCCCGGGAGCGGTGACAGGGAGCAGCTTTGATGTTAGTTCTCCCCTCCGTGGGTAGGGGGTTGGTTGTCCCGGGGCCCGGTGATGGAGTAGGGATGGATGACAGGCGGGTTACAGGGCCTGGTGAGGTGCAGGGTCGCGGGGGCAGTGCTGTGCCGCACGGCACGGTGGTACTCACTCAGCCAATGATGAGGACACAGTTCTCGGTAAACACACGGCTGGATGGACGGGTCCCACAGACGGCTGCGGTGTTGTTTCTCCCGGCAGGTTGATGGTGACTGCCTTTCCCTGCACCTATGTACGGTAGATGGTTCCAATGGGTTCCCACCGGTAACCCGCTCCCCAGCTTGGATATGGGCTGGAGGAGCCCCTTTTGCCTGCAGGCTCTGGCCCTGGGAACGGTAGCCTTGGCGGTGGCTGTGTTTCCCTCTCTCGGTTGGACTGTTGCCTTCTGTCGGGTCTTGGCTGCTGGGAAACCCAGGAGGTCCCCTTCGCTAACGAATTTGGCAAATTCATGGCGACTCCTAGCCTTGCTGGGGTCCGTAAGCCCCTGCCAGATGGTGCTGACTTCTCTTTGCGTACCGGTCCGGTACCGCCGGGCCACCGCCCGTCCACGGTGCTTACGGTAGACTCCGATAGGCCTCTCCTGCAGACGGTCACCACCGTCTGCCAACCTTGCTGCACCGCCCGGGCCACACCCCCGGACGCTGTCAGTTAGTTGCTCCACTACCACCTTCCTTCCTCTCACTTTCACCTCAAAAACTCACCTGTTTACTTTTCCCGCCCCCAGGACTGTGAAGTCCTCGGTGGGCGGGGCCAACCGCCTGGCCCACCCCCTGGTGTGAACATCAGCCCCTGGAGGAAGGCAACAAGGGTTTTGTGTCTGACTTCGGTGTGCCTGACCGGGAGTGTGGGGTGTGTGGGTGTTGTTCTCTGTGGCCCCTGGCTTGTCCAGGGCGCCACATTTGCCCAGCAGGGTGGTCAGGAAGTTAGGTCAGAAGCATCACTGCAGCATGGCTAAGGGGATACTAAAGATCCAGTTCACACACTAGTGACTGAGGACAGCTTGTTGTTGACTCTGGGAAGCCTGGCACACATGAGCCAATACATGCTGTTGAGCTTGCGCAACGACCCTCAAATTGCAAGGATTATTACCAGTGGTGATTACTGGGTGATGATGTGACGCCCTGGCAAAACCAGGTAGTCACAGATGACTGTACCCCCCACTAAGGGTACAGGAATCGCCTCCTCCTTGGAATTAACGCCACACATACCACACATTGGAACATCAGCCACAAATCCTAGTTGCCCACTCTTATGGCAGCCAGGACACACCAGTGGGCGGGACCAGGCAGATGGGAATGCTCACCTAGGTGTCTTGAGGTGACAAGGGCTGGGAACCAGTTAGTGAGTTTCAGTTCAGTTTGAGGTTCAGTTCAGTCTGGTGTGCAGTTCAGTTTGAGATGGAGTTGCAGTGGAGTGGAGAATTGAATGAGCAGTCGGTGACAGGAGCTGAAGTGCAGCGTGGTCAGGGTTGGAGCCCTTGGACCACGGGAGGATTGACTAGGTGGCAGATGACATTGTAGGGCCACAGGCGACGGAGATCCGGTCGCGGAAGACCTGAAGTGGAGCGGGGCAGGGTTGTAGCCAGCCGGTACCGACAATGGGAATCCGGTCCGGAGGCCGTGCACAGGCGGGGTACCTGAACCCTAGGACGAGGCAAGCTTCAAGCCCCTTGTTAATTGACCAGCGGGACAAGGTACCAGGCCTTGTTTCCGAGGAGAGAAGCCCGGATAGAGCAGACCGGCAGCCCAACGCGGGGGATAGGGTGTCCGCCAAGAACCCATTGAGATCCCACAGATCAGAGTCTGCGGGCAACGGCTCCTTCTGCGTCCAAAGCTGCAGGGGAGTGGATTTTTCCCATTCCAAGAGGGTTTAATCAACACACAGCAAGACACAAGTGCAGGTGGAAGGGACCCTACATTGCCAACCCGTGTGCGGGACCAACACACCCCTCCAGAGGCAACCGGCATCTGGCCTTGGTTTACAATACAGACTCTGTGTGAATTCTTCCTGATTGTGAGTACACCGGTGTCATCCGGTCAGACCTGCCAACGGCTCTCCAGCCCTGCTCCCCTACCTACACCTGGGTCCCGGGACTATACTTCCCCCTACCCGTGGAGGGGATACCACCTTGCTGCCCCCACACCATCGGTCCCGGACGCCGGCCCCAAGAGGCAGCGGCAGTTCCACCATCCCATCACCGCAACCTATGGGTGGCGTCACAGACAATCTCCCCTGAAAATACCCCCCCGTTTCACTGTTGCGAGGACGGGCGGTTACACGAGCCCCGGGTCTGATCACCACTCGAGCCCCAGACACGATCCCGAATCCGAGCATCACTCGAGCAGTCCCGATTGCCGCAGCGGAGGCGGCACCCGTCCGCGACAATGACTCTGCTGGATCCATGCAACAAAGACTATGTAGCATCGCTGCTTTCACCACTGGAGCGGGATCAAAAAATGCATGACTATAAGTCCAAGCTGCGTAACTCTGTACTTATGACATTAACACAACAAGGCCACACCACAGGAGGGAAGGTCAGAATGGTCGCAATGTGGCAAAAATTAATATGCAGCCCTCCACACCATCCAGCAACATTATCTGCTTTGGTGCGTATATCCAGTAGTCAGCGTTTAACAAACATGGTGGATGAGTATGTGTCCACACATCGCAGTGATAGTTGATGGTTCTGCACGATTTAATTTCTGGGTGTCAAAACTGAATGCATGGCCTAAGCTTGAACAATACGCCTTGGAGGTGCTGGCCTCTCCTACCGCAATCGTACTGTCTGAACGTGTGTTCAGCACGGCTGGGGGGTTATCACAGGCCAAGGTGGACAAGATGACTTTCATTGAAATGATAAAGTTCTGGATTACACCATACCTTCGTCTAAGTGGACAACTAGACCACCCGCAAGCAGAGGATGGTTTACTCTATTTGGAAGACCAACCAGGGTAGAATAGGATGTCCTTAACTATTAGACCAAATCATTTACTCTATTTACCCTGCCCAGTGTTTAGGAGATTCCAAAAATACAGTAACTGTAAAACCTAAAAATTTCACATTGAAAACCCAATAAATAATTGGTTTGCTACCTCCCCCTCCTTCTCATCTGCCACCTCATCCAATTGAACCTACTTCACTTTCTCTGCCTCCTCCGGATTCCTTTTTTCTGTTTTTGTTGGACTCCAGGTTCAGGTAAGTAAGGTTTAAACAAAGTGAAAACTGGAAAAAGGATAAAATTATTACTAAACCCCCAAAACATTCCCCTTGTCTGTCCGGGTCTGTTTGTGTATTTTTTTTGCTTTTTAACATTTAACCTGGAGGCAATGTGCACAGGATCTGAACACTTAATTTTGCCACAAAATTCTTCCAGTCGCCAGTGTGCACCTGGGTCTGTGGCCTTACTCTATTCCGAAAAAATATTTGTCGCCACTTAGCACCAGAGTGTGTGGCCTTTGTTTTTCAAATTATTGACTTTCTGTCAGTTTGCAGCCGAGTTTGTGGCCTTAAGGGTGCTTTACACGCTGCGACATCGCTAGTGATAGCTAGCAATGTCGAGCGTGATAGCACCTGCCTCTATCGTACGTGCAACATTTGGTGATCGCTGTGTGAAGCCCCACAGGTGTTGTGTCGGTGCATTACCTTCAGGGACTCCACATGGGATGGTCTAGTCACAGGTAGGGAACCTTCTCTTTAGGATTTTCGTGACGCCACTCTCGGTATTGCGGTCAGGGGTCCGCCACTGCAGGTTAAGGGACGCTTGGGGTTGTTGGTAGGTGTAGTTAGATGGTGTGGCCCCCCAAGAGTAGGGCTGGCCCCAGGGCCCGATTTCAGTGGGTGGAACCACAAGATGCAGAATGACTCAAACACAGTCCAGGCAGTCTTTCAGGGTTTTTACTCACAGATGGTAGGGTGAGTAACCCGGGTGTAACTGGGATGAACCAGGCTGGAACCAGGTATCCTTCCGGCTGGTTGATGAGGGTGACTACCATCTCGCCTTCCTAGCCCTGTGTGTTTTTGGGTGACCCCTACTTGAAGTCCTGCTGGGGTCACCCAGGGACGTTGCTGATGCCTCACTCCCCTTCTTTTGGCCCGTTTGCTTGTAGCCTGGACCAGGTCACTCCGGCTGCTTGCCTCCTGTGAACTATGGGCCCTCTCTTCGCTACATGGCTCTGGACTCTGTGTGTGGTATGGCGTGGGTCTGAAGTGCCCCCACCGGCAGGTTTGGCAGGAGAAAATTGAATAAATCTCTGCACTGGGACCTGTTACCCTTGCGGGCCTGGTACCTCCCTGGCAGTCCCCTTACTCTGCCACCCCTTTGCTCTCTCTAGCCTAGGGTGGAATTCGGGTGGCACTACCAGGTGACCGATCTCCCCTGTTGGTAGTCACTGCGAGTACGTTGTCTGACTAGTGGCAGCCTCAGGTCCCCTCTTTGCGTCTGCTCTCCCTGAGCTCCACTTCAGACTGGATCACTACTCCCTCCCCACTGTGCTTGCCTATGCAACCTAGCAACCAGGCTCTCTACCACACCCCTTGAGTGGAGATGGAGGCTACGCCCCCTCCTGGATTTCCCAGGGGTCCACTCAAAGGTAGATGTGTGAGACCTGATTACTATGCGCCTGTGTAGTCACACCTCGATCAGCCTTCTGGATTACCTGTATTGTACTGCCCCCAGCATGGGTGTAGTACTCAGTGATGCCTGACCAGGTCAGGGGCGCCACATTCCCCCTTAGTTATCACCAGCACGTCCTCAGGCTGCAAGACAACATTTTAAAATGCATAAAAACAGTAAAACATTTAAAACATTATAAAACCACCAGGTACCATACATCACCACCCTCCACCCACAAGTCCGTTAACCCACCCAAAAGCCTATCAGGTGGCAGGTCATCAGTCCTTTTAGCAACCAGGTCTGGCCCATCTGTTTCCCCAGACCTTTCCTCCAATCTTCCTCTCCCGTCGAGCCGCGCCTTCAGCCACTTCTGGCAGGATGTAGAGGCGGCTTTCTTGGTCTGGTGGTTTCAGGGTATACCTGGCCTGGTGGAGTCGCACCTTCAGCCTCTTCTGGCAGCATGTAGAGGCGGCCTCCACACTTGGTGCTGACCAGGTACCCTCTTTGTGGTGGAGAGCCAGGCCCCATAAACAGGCGTGCTCCCTGGTCACAGGAGAGCCAGGCCCCTAAACAGGCTGGCTATGGTGGTGGTATCATTCAAGGTAACTATGTACACTGCGAGAGTTTGTGGCTGTAGCCAGTTCATAGCCTAATGGTCCTTGAAAAAGTGCACAAAAAAAACTGGTGCTAAGTGTGCTTAAAAAGGGTTCTCACATAAGTTCATGTGGGTACATACTTGAACTTTTCAACGTTGCAAACTGTAAACTGGTAACTTTGCTGTGTTTCTTACTTCACTTTATATGGACTTCTCCTCCTCTTCTTCTTCTATTTCTGTTGCTTTTTCTCCATCTAGTTCTATTGTTTCTTTTGACTTTAGGGTTTGTGTAGAGGCAGCTTGGCCACAATCAGGTTCTTTAGGACATGGCGTAATGTCTAGCGCATACCAACCACGCTCTCCTCAATGTTTTGTGAACTCCACTAAGTCTCCCATGTACAGATTTCTTCCTGGATGTCCTCTTGGTAAATGTGCTCTTACATCCCTTCTGCTCACAAATATGCCCTCCTTCATTCCAGGTGCAACAATAAACCCGTATCCCGATTTCAAACTGAAGTCTTCCACTACACCACGGCAAAAGGATCCTCTTTCCTGGTGGCGGGCTCTTCTCAGGGATTGCTTGTCTTCTAGATCTCGGGCTGTCAGCTCTTCTCTCTTTCTGTTCTGGGGACTTTGGCGTAGGGAAAGGCTTTGCTCTGTGGCCGCGTGCTCTGCTTGCGGGGTTCTTGTTGACTGCAGGCTCCCAGACTACATACATGCTTGGGGCCAGCACTGTCAGCCCTTCATCAGCAGAGGGTGTTGGGCTCTCCTCATCCCAGAGGGAGTATGGCTACATTTCAGGCTCCAGGCCCCCTTCAGCTTCACAGGGTGCTGCGTCCTCCTCCTGCTGTTCTGGGATTGCCGCTTCAGCCTTCAGGCCTCCCCTCCCCCTTAGTTCTTCTGAGCACTCCTCGGACGGCAGCACTGGGGATAGGCTTTCATAAGCAGGCCAGGGTGGTGGGCCATCAGCTGAGGGAGTCACTGAGGACACTCTGGGTGAGCGCCTGGGGAGCAGATAGCGGTCCACCATTTCCTTGGGGAACCACGCCTCCAGATCCGCCTTAAACTTGAGAAACTCCGGGTCTCCTCCTTCTGGTGGGGACGTGGGACCTGGTTCCTTGGACTGGGGAGCAGTGTCTGCTCTGGCCTTGCAGGCCGGGGTAGATGGCCTTGCGGTCTGGTCTTGGTGGTCCGAGCCTGACGTGGCTGCGGCCTGGTCTTGACAGACTGGGCAGGGCTTCACTGCGGCGGACTGGTCTTGGCTGGCCGAGCCTAGCATGGCAGCAGCCTGGTCTTGTGGAGCCGGGCTGGGCGTCGCTGCTGCGGCTTGGTCTTGGCGGGCCGGGCCAGACATGGTGGCGGCCTTGGCTTGATAGGCTGGGCGTCGCTGCTTCTCGGGCCTCAGCGGGGACCGCGGGCTTCGCAGCGGGGATCGGTGCACTCATGCGGGCAGGGGCAATGCAGGACTCACCCAGGCTTGGCATCATTGGAGTCCGAGTAGTCGCCGCTCGGCGCGTCACTTGCCTCTACGTCCACTTCTTGTGGGCCCAGACGACTCCAACCATCTCTCTGAACTCTGCGCATCCTTCCCGGATACTTAATGGTGAAGTCGTAGTTGGACAGTCGGGCCACCTATTGCTACTCCAAGGCACCCAGTTTGGCCGTGTTCAAATGGGTCAACAGGTTGTTGTCCGTGTAAGCAGTAAACCTCGCTGACGCCAGGTAATGTTTAAACCTTTCGGTTATCGCCCAGACGAGGGCCAGGAACTCCAGCTTAAAGGAGCTGTAATTCTCGAGATTCCTCTCTGTCGGCCGGAGCTTCTTGCTTGCATAGGCGATCACCTTCTCCCTTCCATCTTGCATATGGGACAGGACCGCACCCAAGCCCACATTGCTGGCATCAGTGTAAAGAATGAACGGGAGGCCATAGCCAGGGTAAGCCAAGATTTCTTCCCCTGTCAAGGCCGACTTCAGCTGCTGGAAGGACTCCTCATGCTTCTCACCCCAGACAAACGGGGGTCCGGGAGCTCTGCTATTCTTGTTCTGTCCCACGAGGAGGTCTTGCATGGGCGCAGCCATCTTCGTGTATCCCTTGATAAAGGGACAGTAGTAGCCCACCAGGCCCAGGAACTGCCTCACCTCTTTAACTGTGGTAGGTTGCGCCCAAATCTGGATAGCGGGGATTTTCTCAGGATCTAGGGCCACGCCCTCTGCGCTCACCACATGCCCGAGGTACTGCACTTTGGGTTTTAACAGGTGGCACTTAGAGGGCTTTAACTTCATCCCATACTTGGAGAGGGCCGCAAACACGTCTGCCAGGTGCTCCAGGTGGGCTTCATACGTTTTGGAATAAACAATCACGTCATCCAGATACAGCAGAACAGTCTCAAAGTTGAGATGCCCCAAGCAACATTCCATGAGCCTCTGGAAGGTTACCGGGGCGTTGCACAGCCCAAACGGCATACTGTTGAACTCGCAGAGTCCCATCGGGGTAGCAAATGCAGTCTTCTCACGGTGCTCTCTTGTAACCGCCACCTGCCAGTAGCCACTAGTAAGGTCAAAGGTAGAGAAATAATTAGCAATCTTCAGCGCAGCCAGCAACTCTTCAATGCGAGGGAGAGGGTATGCATCCTTATGCGTTATCTGATTAATCTTCCGGTAATCCACACACATTCTCATGGTACCATCCTTCTTCTTTATCAGCACCAACGGAGCTGCCCAGGGACTACAACTATCCTGGATGACCCCTGCCTCTTTCATGTTCCTCAACATATCGTTGGCGCATTGGTAGTGTGCAGGTGGGATCGGTCTGTACCTCTCTTTAATGGGTGGATGTGTGCCTGTGGGGATATGGTGCTGAACCCCCTTAATTCTCCCAAAGTCTAACGGGTGCTTGCTGAAAACCTCCCCATACTCTTGCACTACCCGATATACCCCTTCTTTGTGATGTATGGGTGTGGACTTGGTGCCAACATGCAACTTCCAGCACCACTCCTCTAACTGTTTGGGTGGAGGGTCGCTGTCTGAATGCAGTGTGGCGGTGGTGGTGGCGGCTGGTTCATGGATAGCGTGTGCGTCTACAGTGAACAATTTGCCTATGGTGGCGTAGCGGGGTAGCCTGACCTCTTCCTCTCCGCAGTTCATCACTCTCCCCTTCTTGACATCAATCACCCCTCTGGCTGCCATCACTGTGGGCCAATGCTCTGAAGGCAGCGGTTCCATCACTGCCGGGTAATCCTGTCCCTGGGAACCTACTGCTGCCCTGCACCAAATCATCGTTTCGCTGCGCGGACGCACCACTAGAGGCGCCGCATCCATCACTCGCACACCACCGATCTCTCCACCTGTCATATTCACCTGTTGTTGTTGGAGGGCCCGGATTTCGCGTTGCAGAGTCCTCTGCCAGCCCCCTCCCGCAGTGGCAGACAATTATTGCAACAGGCTCAACACCTACCCCATGCAGTTCTCAATCACATTGGTCCCTAGGACCCCTTTTGGGTTACGGTCACTGGAATCATTCAGCATCAAAATCATCCCCTGACGTTTCAGCACTGTTCGTCCTACGGTCAAAGTCACTTCCTTGAACCCCACTTGAGTCATAGAGAGTCCATTGGCCGCAATGATGGTTAAACTGTCGTCCGGGGGGGGCAAGTTCGCTATCAGACCAATACCGTTGGTACAACGTATAGGGTATAGTCGTTACCTGCTATCCGGTGTTGAGAAGAGCCATAGTCGGGACAACGTCCACTGCCAGGGAGATGATGGGGCGACTTCCAACGTACCGGTCCCGTCAGTCAGCTGGGCCTTGAGGATCTATTCCTGAGGATTGGCCCTTGGCCTCCGGGGTTGCTCGTTTAACGGACACCATCTGGAGTAGTCCCCGGTCTTGTTACACTTATAGCAAACAGGTGGTCCATACCGCTGCATCCAGGGGACGTCCTCCGGGCTGTCGGCGAGCTGTATCTTCTCCGCTGGCTTGACTTTCATCGGTAGCTACAGGTCGGCGAGGATCCTGGTGACGTCATCATTCAGGTGCTGAACTTGCGACAGCAGATCTTCCGGAGCTCAGATGGCTGTGGCAGGGGCCGGTAGGGCCAACATGGGGGCTGCTACTGAGACGGGAGCGGTGTCAGCCGGCCAAGGTGACGGGTCGGTAGCACCAGCATCCGGCGCCTGGAGGGCTTTGATGGCCCGGTCTTTTAGAACTGCAAAGTTCAGGTCGGTGTGTTCCAGAGACCACAGCCGTAGTTGTTTGCAATCTTCGGCGGACCCGAGCCCCTGCAGGAACTGCTCTACCAGCATCTTGTTACTGTCAGTCTCATTGATGGCGTCCACCCGCCTCAGCCTAAGCAAGGCCGTCTGCAACCGCAAGGCTTAGTCTCGGATACTGTCCTGCGGCCGCTGCCGACAATGGTAAAACTGCATCCGCAACTCCGCTTCTGTGCGGGTTTCAAAGGCGGCCTGGAGCTTGTCAAAAATGCCGGTCACTGAGGCCCGGTCCACGTCTGCCCAAGTCTCCTCCTCCTGCTTGGCGGCGCCGGTCAGCTGCCCTAGGACTACCGCTGCACGCTGTTTGTCAGTCATGGCGTACAAATCTAAGATCGTGCATATTTTCTTCCGGAACACCTGTAAGGCATCAGGCTTCCCATTGTACTGGGGTAACCAGGCAGCACCGGGCACATAGGGCAAGGAGATTGGCATTACCTGGGTGACCGTCGGAGCCGCGGCCTCTCCCGCCCTGCGACCGGAGCGAGCGCTGCCACATTCCCATCAACAGGCAAACCTGCGGGCGCCACCGCTCCTGCGGCCGGCGCCACTCCGCCATCAGGGTTCGGTGTGGACATCTTCCCGCTTCTCCCCCTTGGTCTTTTCGCGGCACTCCTCTCGCCGGCCGGTAAGTTTCGTTTTTCGACTTCCGGCTTTGCTTTACGGCCGTGTTCCCAGGGGGTGGGGCTTCAGTTTTCGCGCTCTTTTCGCGGGGAAGAAAACTCTGGCGGGAATTTTCACGCCAAAAAATGGCGGCAAGATGGCGGATTTTGAAAATTTTGCAACGGACCACCGCTGACTTCAATTCAAGGCGCACTTCCACAAGGTAAGTGGATGGGTAAGTATCCTGTTCGTGATGCCAGAAATCGAGGTGTACCGCCTCGTGCTCGGCAGCTGAGCCACTCAGATCCAGACCTTCAGTGGGTGGCTCGAGGGTCTCCAGATCCGGGGGTCCTGCGGTCACGTCGATCAAAAAGGGGTTTGCGGTTTGGGGATGTATGTGTACGGCCGGAGCCGTGTTTAAGTTCGTGACGCCACCCACGGGATGTAGTGAAGGTAGACATCACCGCTGCAGTTACGGGGCGCCCGGGGGAGATGTTGCGCAGCAAGTTATTAACCCCTCCGTGGGCAGGGATGGTGGCCCCGGGACCCGTTGGGGGTGTTTGGCGGTGCAGGGAGATAAGCGGCCGGAGGGCACTGATGTACTCACGATTAGTAAACACACGAGTCTCTGGTAAACCAAGGTGATGGTGGTCGGTGCCCGCAGCTGGCCACAGTCTGGTCCCCCACCCGGTTGGTGGTCTCTGCCTTTCTCCTGCACCTGTGTGTGATGGTGGACTACCTGCGCTTGCAACTTCAGGAGTCCGCTCCCGGCTTTTGGTTGCCTGAGGAGCCCTTTGCTCGCAGACGCTGGCCCGTGGGATCTCTTGTGCCATGGCGGTGGCTTTCTATCCCCCTCGTTGGGCTGTTGCCTTCAGTCGGGACTTTGGGTGGGACAGGACCTTTAGTCCTGGCCGCAATCAGTTAATTAGCTAGCCCCCAGTCGCTTCTGGACCTAGCTTCAGGGTCTGAGTACCCCCCTCTGTGCTCCGATTTCCGGGTCGATTCCCTGGGTCGGTACCGGCGGGCCACTACCCTGTTCCGGTCCACCACGGTTCTACCGAGCCTTCTTCCTGACTCCTGCAGACAGAGGCCTCCGTCTGCCTCCTAGCCAGCAGTACCAGGGCTCCTACCCTGGCACCTGTTCAGTTTGGGTCTTTCCTTTGCTGGAGCTGCACACAGCTCCAGCCCACACACCTCTCCTCTTGACCTCTAGACTTGAACTTTACGACTCGACTAAACTTTCCCGCCCCAGGCTGTCTGAGACTCCTAGGCGGGCCTCTTCCAACTGCCTGGTTTCACTCCCTGGTGTGTCCATCAAGCTCTGAGGTGGGTGACTAGGGTTTTATATGTTTGGCTGCTGTCACCTTGTTAGGGAACGGTGTAATGCGGAACCCTATCTGTGACTACCTGGCTGGCCAGGGCGTCACACTATCACACAAAACCATGACTGGTTATAGTTTCGGATGGCAAGAGCCACAGATTTGTTTGGTCTATTAGAGCTTTCAACAACTCTGCTACTGTTTGCGGTTTATCACCTAAAGATAGTAATAGAAGCAGAGACCGTTACCACTTCATTGAGGCAGTGCCATAGTGTTTCCAGCTTGGGACTTATGGGGAGGGTATTTCAAACCAGGATAAACTCAAGTAGATGGAGGACCCTCATACATTTCTGGCAGAGGGACACTTGTGGGTCCTCACAACTGTATGATAGAGGAAGGGCCCTTCACAATGTCTGGTAGAGGGCCACATGTCAGCCCTCCCAAATGTCTGAGAGAAGGTCCAAAAAACTGTATGATAGAGGAGGGGGAAAATCCTCCCAAATTTCTGCTAGACAGCCATCTGTGGGCCCTTCCAAATGTATTATAAAAGGAATATATGAGTGAGGGCCACATGATGGCCCTCCAAAAATTGTGGTTGAGGGCTACATGATGAGTCTGTTGATTTGTTGGAGGAGGAGGCCCCCCAAAAAAATAATATTCACAGACACCATCTTGTGCGCAGTGTGTTCAGAAACTGCAGTGCAAACCACTGAGCCAAAATTCTGCCCTACCAAATGTATGAAAGAGAGCGCTACAAAATGTATTTGTGAGGGCGGCATGGTGAATCTGTGAATATGGTGAAAGAGGATTAGGAGACCCCAAAAAAATAAGATCAACAGACGCCATATTGTGCGCCGTGTGTCCAGAGGTTGCAGAGCGAACCACTGAACCAAGGTGTTACTTTACCAAAATGTATGAGAGAGAGCACTTCAAAATGTATGAGTGAGGGTTACATGATACGTTTGTGGATATGGTGGTGGAGGAGGATACCCTGAACAAATAAAATACACAGATGCCATCTTGTGTGCAGTGTGTCCAGAGACTGCAGTGCTAACCATTAAGCCCATGTGACGCTCTGACCTATCAGGTCGTCACAGAGTATTGTGTAATCTGCCCTTCTGTGCAATATCCACCTCCTCCTTGTTTACGGGTCCCTAACCAAATGGTGTTGCCAAAGACCAGCTAATCAAAATCCTAGGAACACTCCGCACCACACCCACCAGACACACCAGTGGACGGCCTGAGTGGAATAGGGTCGCCCACTTGGTGGGTTGGTTAAGGGGGGTCAGGAGTGTGAGGAGTATTTCAGTTGAGTGTTGGAGGTGAAAGAGAGAGAAGGTCAGGAGCTGGGCTCCTTGGAAGTACTAGGTAGCAGACATTGGTCTGGGCCCGGTAGGAGCTGGACCCCCAGTCGCAGGGGATCATGAAAAGGGGCACGGCATTGTCGTGGAGGACAGCCGGCGTCCTTGTACCATCACCGGGCTGGGACCAGGGCACGACGGGGTATGTGGACCCTAGGTCAGGGAGTAGATTCAGGCAACCTGACAATTTACCCGACGAGAACGGAGCCTTCAAGATCCGCTCTCCACCCACTCCAAAATCGGGGTACTAGCGCAACTAGAGGGACAGGACTTTCCACAAATACGGTCAAGAAATCCCAAGCGTGACCCCTGAGAGCAAACTCCCTCAGTTAGCCATACTGAGGGGCGGGACCCGACTAGTTTCAGGCTACAGGGACCAACCAGTGAGAAACAAGGTTCCAAGGGAAAGGTCACAGATCAACAGGCAACACCAAAGGAAACGGGACCCAGGCCTGCTCCCCCTCAGCGGCAGCGGTGTCCAGAACTTTGGTTTACTACAGTTGTCGGTGTCAGCGTTATTGGACTGAGTGAGTACGCAAGTGACCCTTACCTCCCCAACAGCACCTTCCTGTCACCATCACCGAGTCCTGGGACATTCCCCCTACCCATGGAGGGGTTAAACACCTAGCTGCCCACTCCATCACCACCGAGTACTCTCAGCCGCAGCGGTGGTACTCCACCTTACCACACACCACGGGTGGCATCATGAACTATACCATACAATACCCCTTGTAAATACCCCCCTTTTTCCTATTCGAGTGGCCGTGAGACCCCCGGATCCGGACACCCCTCGAGCCACCGTGGAGCCGGGTCCGAGTAGCCCGGCTGCTGGCATGGGTGTGGTACACCTCGAAAAACCTGGCATCAAGAACAGGATACGAGCAGGACCCACTTACCTGGGTGACGTGCGCCTTGAAGACCGAAAACCACGAGTCAAGATCCCATTCCCGCCAATTCTACCATCTGCCGCCTTCCTTTCGCACCAAAAATGCCATCTTCCCCGTGAAAGCGTGCGAAACAGAAGCCCCGCCCTTCATCCTGAGTGTGAGGGTGGAACCAGAAGTTCCCAGAGAACCACAGCATCGAGACGAATGCTGCATGAAAACCAAGGGGGCATGACGGAATGTAACTACAGCAGAAAAGAAGCAGGGACTCCAGGACTCTGCCATAGCGTTCCTGGACAGCGCAGAGGCATGATGGCGGAGCGGAGCTGGTCTCCGGAGCGTGCTGTTCCCGGGACAGCAACCTGGATTGAGGAGGAGACAGAGCAGCTGTGCAGGAGGATGTGGACGCAGTTCCTGTTCATCTTGGATCACTGGAGGGAAGAGTTGAGGAGTCTGGCGATGGCGGTGTGAGCCCGTGAGATTGAGATCCCACGTGAAGAGAGGGTAAGCGGTTACCCAGTCCCTACTAATTGCCCTAATCCGGCCAATGCGGCTGAGGGTACCAGACCGCCCCCACTCCCGGTGAGCACTCCACAACCACCAACCCTGTTCTCGGCAGATGTCGAGCTGCCCACTTCTACCCCGGCAGCGGAACCTCTGGTGCTTTTATGTGAAAACTCAGCTGCGGAAAACCCCGGTTCCATCCCTCGACCCGGTCACAACAGCAGTCACCCCGAGACTGGCCAGACCAGACCCGGCCGCATCACCGGGCCCATCCTCAGAGGCGGAGCACCCGGACTCTGCAACCCCGGCTGCGGAGCAGTCGGTCCTCTTGCTACGAAAGGCGGAAGTGGAGCCTGAAGAGCTGCCGGTTCCACCGCTGCATGGCATCCTAACGGCTGTTGGGGCCGCAAGAGTGCATGTGAAGCCAGCAGCTAGGGAGCCGAGGCCGGACGCCGACGCCACCTACTGGGAACGACAACACCCAGGATTAAAACCAAAGATGACAACTCCAGATCAAAGGCAGCAGGAAGCAGTTGCCCATGCACAGAGGGAGAAAGAGCACCTGAGGAAGTCCAATTTCCGCGTCAGGGGGCCATGGCGCAGGGGCCTTGTCAGGCGGTTCAACCCTGAAAAAGGGTGGGGTTTCCTCTTGGAAACAGATCTCTCCTAGGCAGTGTTGGTTGCACGATGCGATATTGAGCAGCATCTCCCGAGAGACCACGCAGGCCGTAATCTGGAGTCGGGAGAAGTGGTTGGATATACCCGACATTGGAGTGAACGGGGCTGGTACGCCCTCGATGTGAAGCCGCTTGCTATGGTCAATGGGTGGGTTGTGTCCGCCGCCGCTGTCGACTACCAGCCTCCCAGTGAGCGGAACTAGTAATGTTTAAGTAGGAACTGTTGGTTATCTGTGCTTTCGTTTATTGTTTTTCTAAGTTTGTTGTTTTTCACATGCAAAATGTTAGAGAATGAGTGCCTAATTCATAAGGTTTAAATGAACAAAGAAGTTACCTGATTTAGGCCCCTTTCACACGTCAGTGATTCTGGTACGTTTGTGCTTTTTTTTAAACGTACCAGAATCACTGACATACGCAGACCCATTCTAATGAATGGGTCTGCTCACACGTCAGTGATTTGTCACTGCACGTGTCTCCGTGCAGCGTACCCGCGTGTGCGTGATTGCTGCACGGAGACATGTCCATTTTTTTTCTGGCATCACTGATGTTCCACGGACCACGCAGTGGTGTGGTCCGTGAAACACGTGCCAGAAAAAAACGTGCTTTTAAAATAATAAACATTATAACTCACCCGGCGTCCAGCGATCTCCTCTGCAGCCCGTTCTCCCTGCCCTTCTGTGCCGGCTGATTACTGTCGCGCATATTCATTATGCGCGACACAGCCGACCCGGAAGCAGCTCCTGCAGGGGTCACCGCCGGCCGGATGCTGCGTCGCAGGAGGATTCAGCACCATGGACAGCGGGAGCGGGCGCAGGTGAGTGAATCTCTAAGTGCAATCACGGGCCACGGAGAACGGAGCCCGGATTGCACTTAGACAACCCACGTGTGCCGTGATTTTCGGCACACGCAGGGACATGTGCGTGTTTTACACGCCAGTGAAAAACGTCTGTGTTTTTCACTGACGTGTGAAACGGGCCTTACAAAGAGATTCTTTACAGTGTGTATACCCGGTACATGGACTTTGTTAATTTTATATAGTAAATAAAATAGTTGCACCTCCTGTGCCCACCAGAGTCGTCTAATACAACGCCCGGGACCTTAACCTAGTCACGGACCCACCATAGGTTTGCAGGGGGTCTGGTTGTTTGGGTGGCGGGTTAATTGGATCCGGGACATTGGAACTGGACTGTCGTGGGAAAAGACTGCAACGGAGCAGGTTGAACCTCTGCTACTACTGAAACCGGTAGCGTCCCACCGTTGAAAAGATGAACTTTAAAGTGTTAAGTAACATTTAAGTGACAAGCCTCCCTATTGTGCTATGAATCTGTGTAAATAAAAATGTTCTTTTTCTACTTTTCCACAGTTAAAAAAAAACAAACAAAAAAACTTCTGATGTAGCTTGGAGATGAGCTACGTTTAACCAAGGAGGATGCCCTGGCCTATCTGGTCATCACAGGTTATTGTGTAATCTGCCCTTCTGGGCAATATCCACCTCCTCCTTGTTTACGGGTCCCTAACCAAATGGTGTTGCCAAAGACCAGCTAATCAAAATCCTAGGAACACTCTGCACCACACCCACTAGACACACCAGTGGACGGCCTGAGTGGAATAGGGTCGCCCACTTGGGGGTTGGTTAAGGGGGGTGTGATACCAATGTGATATGACTGAAAGAATGTGTGATTAGATAGGAATCATAAAAGATAGGAGTGATCCCAGATATTATTTGACCTATCAATAATTCAGTATCAAAGAGATGTCCTTTGGATGGCCAATATGATGACCAAAGAATACATGTCAAACAGGTTTTTGAAGCAGTTTCAAGATAAAGAGGAAGTCACATTTACAGTTCCACTTACCGGAAACTTGTGGTTGGCTTAAAGACAGGTTTAAGGAAGCTTGCATATGAAATTTACGGCTCATTGCAATATTTCACTAACACTATGGTCAAACTGTGGTCGGCCAGTTGACAACTGGCTAAATGTGCAGGAAATGGGCAGGAAGCTGCTGGTGCCCACAGCAGTTTGTGGTCAAGTTACATGAACATGAATCAGCTGTCACATGCTGGTGACCATTTAAACACAACCTGCAAAGTTTTCCTATAAAAAATACACCGGACTCGCTTAACCCCTTCACGACCGCGGGCCGTAAAATTACGTCCTATTTTAACGTGACTTAACAACCAGGGACGTAATTTTACGGCCTAAACTTCATTTGATTGCCGTGGCCATAGCAACGGCTTTCAAATGATGTCCCCTGCTGTTTCTTACAGCAGGGGACCTTTGCTTGACCCCAGGGGGGGCGGCATCGCCACCCCCTATCGACGATCGATGTGATTGGCTGTTCAAATCTGAACCGCCAACCACATCGATCGCACTAATTTCGGCAAAAATAATGCCCGAATTAGTGCGATCCTGTGAGATCCAGCTATGAGATGCCGCAGCTGCTGCAGCATATCATAGGTGGACCTCAAACATGCCGCCCCCAGCCCCTGCAGCACTGATTGGAGCGATCGTGCTATGACGCGCAATCGCTCCAATCAGTGTGCAGTGGGGCGGTCTGATCTGCCGGTGGCCGCCTCCCCAGGCCTGTGCTGGCCTGTGAGCCCTCCCCCAACATGTCTGCAGCGTGGAGTGGCTGGTACTTTTGGTACCACGCCACCGCTGCTGCTGCCGCCGCCGCCTCTGATGTCTCCGCCGCTGCAGCTCTAATGGTAAGTATTCCGCTCCCTGCGCGCTCCCGTGAAGGCCCTGCGCGCTCCCGTGAAGGCCCCTGCGCGCTCCCGTGAAGGCCCCTGCCCGTGCCCCCCCCGATCTGCCCCCCTACGCCCCGATCTGCCCCCCCCGGCATCCCGATCTGCTACCACCGCTGCTGCTGCAAAGTGAGTACTGTGCTCACTTTGCAGCCCGTGCGCGCTCCCGTGGTGCCCCTGCGCGCTGCCGTGATAGCCCCTGCGTGCCCCCCCCGCGATCTGCTCCCCCCAACCACCCCCCCCCCCGACATCCCGATCCGCTCCCCCCGCGATCTGACTGCCTCCCCCATTATTTCTATTCTGCTTCTGCAGCTCCCTCTCCGGTCTCCCCCTCTGCTCTCCCCCCCTCCCCCTCTGCTCTCCCCCCCTCCCCCTCTGCTCTCACCCCCTCCCCCTCTGCTCTCACCCCCCCCCCTCTCCCCCTCTGCTCTCCCCCGACGTCCTCTTACCTGTCTTCACCGGCCTGATCACATCTGCGTCCATCGCTGGGTCCTTCCTGGGCATTCTGCTGATCTGCCTGCTGCTCCTGTAAAGCTGTCCATCTCTCTGCCATCTGTTCCTCTGCAGCTCTTCTGGTCAGTGATCCTCCTGCTAGTCCTGTGGGTACTGTGAGTATAACTTTTTTTTTTTTTTTTCCGTATCCCCTGTCCATTTTTACACCTCATCCGTCCGTGCGTCCCGCCAAGCGCTGATCAGGGATGCAGATAACGGATCTGCATCCCTGCTCAATTTTTGGCGTGACTTTTTTTTCCGTATTCACGACGCTTTTTGTATCGCATCCGTCCGTGCGTCCCGCCAAGCGCTGATCAGGGATGCAGATAACGGATCGGCATCCCTGCTCAATTTTTGGCGTGACTTTTTTTTCCGTATCCCCGACGCTTTTTGTATCGCATCCGTCCGTGCGTCCCGCCAAGCGATAATCAGGGATGCATATAACGGATCGGCATCCATGGTCAATTTTTGGCGTGACTTTTTTCCGTATTCACGACGCTTTTTGTATCGCATCCGTCCGTGCGTCCCGCCGAGCGCTGATTAGGGATGCAGATAACGGATCGGCATCCCTGCTCAATTTTTGGCGTGACTTTTTTCCGTATTCACGACGCTTTTTGTATCGCATCCGTCCGTGCGTCCCGCCGAGCGCTGATTAGGGATGCAGATAACGGATCGGCATCCCTGCTCAATTTTTGGCGTGACTTTTTTCCGTATTTGCGACGCTTTTTGTATCGCATCCGTCCGTGCGTCCCGCCAAGCGCTGATCAGGGATGCACATAACGTATCTGCATCCATGGTCAATTTTTGGCGTGACTTTTTTTTTTACGTATCCCCGACGCTTTTTTTTATCGCATCCGACCGTGCGTCCTGCAGCGGCCGATCAGTGCACTGCGTCTGTGCGTTTGAAAAGTCAAATGGCGCTCCTTCTCTTCTGAGCCCCGCCATGCGCTCAAACAATTACTTTCCACCACATATGAGGTATCTGCGTACTCAGGAGAAAATGCGCAATACGTTTTATGGTGCATTTTTTCCTGTTACCCTTGTGAAAAAAAAAGCTACCTAGTTGAAGCAACCGTTTTGTGGTAAAAAAAAAAAAATTCTTTTCACGGCTCAACGCTATAAACTTCTGTGAAGCCCCCAGGTGTTCAAAGTGCTCACCAAACATCTAGAAAAAATATTTGAGGGCTCTAGTTTCCAAAATGGTGTCACTTGTGGGGGAGCTCCACTGTTTAGGCACCATAGGGGGTCTCCAAACGTGACATGGCGTCCGCTAATGATTCCAACCAATTTTGCTGTCAAATGGCGCTCCTTCTCTTCTTAGCC
Source organism: Anomaloglossus baeobatrachus (assembly GCF_048569485.1). Taxonomy (NCBI): domain Eukaryota; kingdom Metazoa; phylum Chordata; class Amphibia; order Anura; family Aromobatidae; genus Anomaloglossus; species Anomaloglossus baeobatrachus. The sequence goes on from NC_134355.1 coordinate 442,598,226, forward strand.
CCGCCATGCGCCCAAACAATTACTTTCCACCACATATGAGGTATCTGCGTACTCAGGAGAAAATGCACAATACATTTTATGGTGCATTTTTTCCTGATAGCCTTGTGAAAAAAAAAGCTACCTAGTTGAAGCAACCGTTTTGTGGTAAAAAAATTTTTTTTTCTTTTCACGGCTCAACGCTATAAACTTCTGTGAAGCCCCTAGGTGTTCAAAGTGCTCACCAAACATCTAGAAAAATTATTTGAGGGCTCTAGTTTCTAAAATGGTGTCACTTGTGGGGGAGCTCCACTGTTTAGGCACCATAGGGGGTCTCCAAACGTGACATGGTGTCCGCTAATGATTCCAACCAATTTTGCTGTCAAATGGCGCTCCTTCTCTTCTGAGCCCCGCCATGCGCCCAAACAATTACTTTCCACCACATATGAGGTATCTGCGTACTCAGGAGAAAATGCACAATACATTTTATGGTGCATTTTTTCCTGTTACCCTTGTGAAAAAAAAAGCTACCTAGTTGAAGCAACCGTTTTGTGGTAAAAAAAAAAATTTTTCTTTTCACGGCTCAACGCTATAAACTTTTGTGAAGCCCCCAGGTGTTCAAAGTGCTCACCAAACATCTAGAAAAATTATTTGAGGTCTCTAGTTTCCAAAATGGGGTCACTTGTGGGGTAGCTCCATTGTTTAGGCACCTCAGGGGGTCTTCAAACCCGACATGGCGTCCGCTAACAGGTGCAGCTAATTTTGCACTCAAAAATTCAAATGGCGCTCCTTGCCTTCCGAGCACTGCTGTGTGTCCAAACATTTGATTTCCACCACATATGAGGTATCTGCGTACTCAGGAGAAAATGCACAATACATTTTATGGTGCATTTTTTCCTGTTACCCTTGTGAAAAAAAAAGCTACCTAGTTGAAGCAACCGTTTTGTGGTAAAAAAAAATTTTTTTCTTTTCACGGCTCAACACTATAAACTTTTGTGAAGCCCCCAGGGGTTCAAAGTGCTCACCAAACATCTAGAAAAATTATTTGAGGCCTCTAGTTTCCAAAATGGGGTCACTTGTGGGGGAGCTCCATTGGTTAGGCACCTCAGGGGGTCTTCAAACCCGACATGGCGTCCGCTAACAGGTGCAGCTAATTTTGCACTCAAAAATTCAAATGGCGCTCCTTGCCTTCCGAGCACTGCTGTGTGTCCAAACATTTGATTTCCACCACATATGAGGTATCTGCGTACTCAGGAGAAAATGCACAATACATTTTATGGTGCATTTTTTCCTGTTACCCTTGTGAAAAAAAAAGCTACCTAGTTGAAGCAACCGTTTTGTGGTAAAAAATTTTTTTTTTCTTTTCACGGCTCAACGCTATAAACGTTTGTGAAGCCCCCAGGGGTTCAAAGTGCTCACCAAACATCTAGAAAAATTATTTGAGGCCTCTAGTTTCCAAAATGGGGTCACTTATGGGGGAGCTCCATTGTTTAGGCACCTCAGGGGGTCTTCAAACCCGACATGGCGTCCGCTAATGAGTGCAGCTAATTTTGCGTTCAAAAATTCAAATGGCGCTCCTTCCCTTCCGAGCTCTGCCGTGCGCCCAAACAATTGATTTTTACCACATATGGGGTATCAGCGTACTCAGGAGAACATGCACAATAAATTGTAGGGTGCACTTTCTCTTTTCTCCCTTGTAAAAATGAAAATTTTATGGCTAAAGTAACATTTTTGTGTTAAAAAGTAAAATTTTCATTTTTTCCTTCCACATTGCTTTGGTTCCTGTGAAGCACCTAAAGGGTTAATAATCTTATTGGATGTGGTTTTGAGCAGTGTGAGGGGTGTAGTTTTTAGAATGGGGTCACTTTTGGGTATTTTCTGTCACCTCGGCCTCTCAAAGTCACTTCAAATGTGATGTGGTCCCTAAAAAAATTATTTTGTAAATTTTGTTGGAAAAATGAGAATTTGCTGATGACCTTTGACCCCTTCTAACTTCCTAACGGAAAAAAAATTTGTTTCGAAAATTGCGCTGATGTAAAGTAGACAAGTGGGAAATGTTATTTAGTAACTATTTTGTGTGACATATCTCTCAGATTTATGGGCATAAATTTTCAAAGTTTGAAATTTGCGAAATTTTCAAAATTTTCGCCAAATTTCCTACATTTTCACAAATAAACGCAAAAAATATCGGCCTAAATTTACCACTGACATGAAGTACAATATGTCACGAAAAAACAATCTCAGAATCGCCAGGATCCGTTGAAGCGTTCCAGAGTTATAACCTGTCAAAGTGACACTGGTCAGAATTGCAAAAAATGGCCCGGTCATTAGGGTGTTTTAGTGGCCGGGGGTGAAGGGGTTAATGTTAGGGAAACCTTCCAGGACATTGAAGTGTACGCACTGCTCCTGTGATGCAAGATGCCATGTTGATTCCTTATCATTAAATCGAGTTCCCTCCGATGTGAAAGGATTGCTACAACAAACGGTAATGTTGATGCATATTTCTGTTATTGTATAAGATTCTAAATGCTTATGTACCATTAACTATTCATGTGCTATTAAAATAAATAGTATCTTGCTATAAAGAATATTAGTATTCGTGCCTGATTAGGATATCAGTGAGCGCTTCGTAAGTACGGGCTTTCAGCCCCCTTTTTAGTAGAATTTAGCAAGACATAAATTGGCGTAGTCGGCAGGATTACTTCTATAAGAAGTAATTAACGAATTTTTGTAATTTAGAAATTAAAAACATATATTTGGCAAATTTCCAGATATTTTTCAATCTTTTTGCATAGTGTCAAAATGTTCAGAAAACGTAAGGATAATGTTAAGGAGGTTGTTGTGGAGATCCCATGCTGGACTGAGGCTCCCTACAATCTTATAGCATATGAATTGGTCAATTGTGGATTGGCAGAACAACGGCAGAATAAGCTTAAGGGTTGTGTACCTACTGATGTTGTGAATGTACTCAGTGGTGCCCCTGTGAAAACAGGTGATGTAGTGTCTTGTGGATTGGCAGAACAATGGCAGGACAAGCTTAAGGGTATTGAAGCTACTGATGTTGTGAATGTACTCAGTGGTGCCCCTGTGAAAACAGGTGATGTAGTGTCTTGTGGATTGGCAGAACAATGGCAGGACAAGCTTATGGGTAGTGAAGCTACTGATGTTGTGAATGTACTCAGTGGTGCCCCTGTGAAAGCAGGTGATGTAGCGTCTTGTGGATTGGCAGAACAATGGCAGGACAAGCTTATGGGTAGTGAAGCTACTGATGTTGTGAATGTATTCGGTCGTGTCCCTGTGAAAGCAGGTGATGTAGTGTCTTTAGCACGGCGCAAACAATGGCAGGATAAGCTTAAGGGTAGTGAAGCTACTGATGTGAATGTATTCGGTAGTGTCCCAGTGAAAGCAGGTGATGTAGTGTCTTTAGGACGGCGCATCTGGATTTTGGCAAGTGCATATAGTGTAATGCATGAGCGTAATCTAAAGATGCAGAAGAAAAGTTCCCAGATGGAACAAAAGATGATAGAATTAGGTGGCCTGAAAACAGTTCTGGAATGTAATACCAGACTGTTGAAGGATAAATTGGAACATTATCAGAATGTGGCAGAAAAAGCTGCCATAAAAATTGCTCAAAATAAGTACAAGAAAAGAAGAGGAAAAGTAAATAAAACCAAAGTACATAAAAGTATCGTCTCAGCTTCTATAAACTGGGATCCCGATACTTGGGATGGGGATGTGTGGGATTCATCTTCATCATCTGATGAGGAGGATTACCATAAAGGGAAGATTCAGGCTAACCCAGTAAGGAGGCGCCTAGAGAGGACAGAAAATGAGATCATCCGGGAACATGTCCGGGATGGTCAGGGGAATCTGCAATATGACGAAGATGGTAATGCCATCATAAATGAGAGAACGATTCCTCATGTAAAAAATCGAGTAACCATTGAAGATTACTCTCAGGGAGAAGTTGATAGCATTTTAACACAGTTTAGACAAAAACCAGGAGAAGGAGAAATTCCCTGGTTGGTCAGGGTGCACGATCTCGGAGGAGGTGGAGTGCACTTTGACGCCGGAGACGTGGCAAAATTTGTCACCATGTCTCGTGACCCAGTAATTCAGAGATCAATAAAAAATTATTTTGTTGATCATAATGAGCATGGTACTCAAAACTTAATCATGATCTTAGCCCATGTTTTTCTGGACAAATACCCATCAGAAGCAGACTTTCCTATCAATGATAAACCTTGGTATACCTTAAAAGATGGTATGGAAAGACTGAAGGAAGAAGCAATGAGGAATGCTCTTCCTCTTTTGGGAATGGATGATGATTATCTCCAGTACCCATTGACAGCCAGCATAAGAAATAGGCTGGTTAAACATGCTCCTCCAGCATACAAAACAGTTATTTTAACCTTAACTGTAGCGCTGACTGAAGAATCAATCAGTGTAGTTCTAGGGAGGATGAGGGAGTTACAGGATATGGGACAGTGGGATAAATCATCCCCTGGAGGCCATGTTGGTAACAGTAAGCTAAACAATCCTGATTGGAAAGAGAAATCAGTAGGGGAGGCCCCACGGGTGTCTTGCAAAGACATGTTCCAGGCTTTGCTTAAAGCCGGGATCAATAAGGAAAGGATTGATGGAAAGGAGACAGGAGAATTATGGAAGTTGTACAAACAGAAAGTTCTATCCACAAAGAAAGTGACCACTACAAATATGGAAGGGGGTTCAAAAACCCCCAAGGTAAAGAAATCAGAGGGAAAAGGGGAAAAACCCCCAAAGAATGTGTCTTGGGAAGATTTTCAGTCAGTTTATCCATGGGAAGAACTGGCTGCAGCCGTGGCCACAAAGGTCACGGAAGGAAGGGCTAATACACAGACCGAAGTCTGTGTAAATGAAAGTTCAGAAGGAAGTGATTTACCATAGGTAGCCAGCCAAGCCCCCCTATTGATAAAAAGGGACAAACGTCCCTACGTCAATCTTAGCATACATTGGAAAGGGGGAAATGTTCAAAGAGTCCCAGCTTTGATTGACACGGGGGCGGAGGCTACTTTAATTCATGGAAACCCAGAAACAATAAAAGGACCTCGAGTAAAAATTGCTGGACTAGGTGGTCAAGTGATCACCGGGGTTCAGACACAGGTAGCTTTGAAGATAGGTAATTTACCTATCAAGCAGTACACGGTGCTGGTAGTTCCTATACCAGAATATATTTTGGGAATTGATATCCTAAAATGGATGACTCTTAATCTAACCAAAGGAAAATTCTCCTTTGGGGTTATGTCTTGTCATAAGGAAATGCAGATTTCACATTATATCAATGATATAATGATACAAGGACAAGATGAGCAAAGTGTGAAAGATCAATTGACAAAACTGGTTGCTCATATGAGGAGTAAAGGATGGGAAATCAATGATGCCAAGGTTCAAGGACCGTCTCAGGTGGTAACATGTCTAGGGATTCAGTGGAACAAGGGGCACAGAGAGATCTTGCCCAATGCCAGACAGAAAATTATTAATTTTCTGGTCCCTAAATCCATACAGGAGACTCAGTCTTATATTGGATTGTTTGATTTTTGGAGACAACATATCCCTCATTTGGGACAAATGTTGGTTCATTTGTACAAAGTAACGAGGAAAAAATATGAGTTCCACTGGGGAGAGGAACAGCAAAATGTGTCTGAGATGGTCAGGGAAGTGTGGCAAGACATTGAAGGGATTATTCAATCTACCAAGACCACTGTATTTCATGTCGATGCTCATGTCCCTACTAACTCACTTGAACGTTTGTTTAATTCAGAAGCAGATAAAGCAGCAGCCATCAGACAAGTCAGTCCAACAGTTGACAAGGCAAGGTACAGCTGTTTGGGCACACCAGAAAGAGCGCCACCTTATTCAGCATGTGTAGCCCTTAGTACATTGGAAACTGTCGTGGTACCCCCAGGTAAGGTAAAACCAATTTCAACAGGATTGGGTTGCCAGATACCAAAGGATCATTATGGTCAAATAGCCACTCGTTCTAGTTTAGCGTTAAAAGGAGCCATAGTGGTGGGAGGGGTAATAGAGGCAGATCATCAGGGAGAAATCAAGGTACTGATGCTAAATTTGGGAAATGAAAATTTGATATTGATGAAACACCAGAAGGTGGCTCAGATGTTAATAATTCTAATAAACTTTTCTGAGATAAGAGAAGGAACTGCCCCGGCAGAATTAACAATACGAGGTACTAAAGGTTTTGGATACTCTAATATTACAAATGTAGGAGCAAAAATATGGATTCAAAACCTCCAAGGACCGCCATCAGAGACAGAGGTAATAGCGGTCGCAAAAGATCGTACTCTCCTGATAATGAGACCAGGAGTGGAGAAGTGGGAATATGTCCCACAAGAAAAATGTTATTTACGAGAATAATAGTGTATCTTTATTTGCAGAAGGTGTGGTAAATAAGCGGAATCCATGGTATCGGTTAGTGGGAAGAGCTCGATAGTGATGAGATGGAGAAATTCCTGTGTTTGATGTTTGCCTCTCTGGTCATTGGATGGACAAGTCTACATCAGGAGGAACCTGTGGCGAATGAATTTCTGATGCACCATCACATTTTCAACACACAGATTGCTGGATCTGTACACATTCTTCGGTTACAGCCACCAGTATCCCTTATCTGGATGTCCCGGTATCGATGGAGGAAATCTTAAAGTAGAAAAGTTGTTCTGATCATCTTGCTGACAAAGACACTCGAAGTGTTCGTCTATAGAATACTACAGTACCCATTTTCATAGTGGGATGGATCAATCTTCCATGGTGGCAAGGCAATTTGAATGCAACAGTCACCAATTTGCAATATCTGGCTTTTAAGGGAGGAATTTGGGTATCAAGAAATAAGACTGGACTGACTAACCTGGGATTCATCCCTATAAAGAATATAAAAATAAGTTTTGGGACAGCTATAAATACTGTAGATGCTTTTAAACCCAGCTTAGTGGAAAGGACAATTCATGATATGTTATGGCCTTATGCCAATATGTTCATAAATGGGTCTAGTGAAACTTGTAGTAACATATCGGGAAATGTAATGTGTAATGATTCCTTTGAATATCGAGCAAATGCCAAAACACATGATATTCAAGGGAGCTTTTCAGATAATATTGCTTTTAGTTTTAATATACTGTACAAAGTAGTGAAAGTGATTATATTTGTGATTCAACGTTTATCTAAATAAACCAAGAAAACAAAATTTGTGGCAAACAATATTTCTTGGTCATGGTATGGTATATTCCGAGTGATCTTCTTCTAGTGGAATACTGATGATGGAAAATAATCCCTGGGATCAAGGACCGATTGTGATACCAATGTGATATCACTGAAAGAATGTGTGATTAGATAGGAATCATAAAAGATAGGAGTGATCCCAGATATTATTTGACCTATCAATAATTCAGTATCAAAGAGATGTCCTTTGGATGGCCAATATGATGACCAAAGAATACATGTCAAACAGGTTTTTGAAGCAGTTTCAAGATAAAGAGGAAGTCACATTTACAGTTCCACTTACCGGAAACTTGTGGTTGGCTTAAAGACAGGTTTAAGGAAGCTTGCATATGAAATTTACGGCTCATTGCAATATTTCACTAACACTATGGTCAAACTGTGGTCGGCCAGTTGACAACTGGCTAAATGTGCAGGAAATGTGCAGGAAGCTGCTGGTGCCCACAGCAGTTTGTGGTCAAGTTACATGAACATGACTAAGCTGTCACATGCTGGTGACCATTTAAACACAACCTACAAAGTTTTCCTATAAAAAATACACCGGACTCGCTTAATGTTAGGGAAACCTTCCAGGACATTGAAGTGTACGCACTGCTCCTGTGATGCAAGATGCCATGTTGATTCCTTATCATTAAATCGAGTTCCCTCCGATGTGAAAGGGTTGCTACAACAAACGGTAATGTTGATGCATATTTCTGTTATTGTATAAGATTCTAAATGCCTATGTACCATTAACTATTCATGTGCTATTAAAATAAATAGTATCTTGCTATAAAGAATATTAGTATTCGTGCCTGATTAGGATATCAGTGAGCGCTTCGTAAGTACGGGCTTTCAGCCCCCTTTTTAGTAGAATTTAGCAAGACAGGGGGTCAGGAGTGTCAGGAGTAGTTCAGTTGAGTGTTGGAGGTGAAAGAGAGAGGAGGTCAGGAGCTGGGCTCCTTGGAAGTACTAGGTAGCAGACGTTGGTCTGGGCCTGGTAGGTGCTGGACCCCCAGTCGCAGGGAATCGTGACAAGGGCCACGGCATTGTCGTGGAGGACAGCCGGCGGCCTTGTACCATCACCGGGCTGGGACCAGGGCACGACGGGGTACGTGGACCCTAGGTCAGGGAGTAGCTTCAGGCAACCTGACAATTTACCCGACGAGAACGGAGCCTTCAAGATCCGCTCTCCACCCTCTCCAAAATTGGGGTACTAACGCAACGAGAGGGACAGGACTTTCCACAAATACGGTCCAAGAAATCCCAAGCGTGAACCCTGAGAGCAAACTCCCTCAGTTAGCCATACTGGGGAGCGGGACCTGACTAGTTTCAGGCTACAGGGACCAACCAGTGAGAAACAAGGTGCCAAGGAAAAGGTCACAGATCAACAGGCAACACCAACGGAAACGGGACCCAGGCATGCTCCCCCTCAGCGGCAGCGGTGTCCAGAACTTTGGTTTACTAGAGTTGTCGGTGTAAGCGTTATTGGACTCAGTGAGTACGCAAGTGACCCTTACCTCCCCAACGGCACCGTCCTGTCACCATCATCGAGTCCCGGGGCATTCCCCCTACCCGTGGAGAGGTTAAACACCTAGCTGCCCACTCCATCGAGAGAGAGTCGAATGATGAGTCTGTAAATATGGTGAATATGGTGAATATATATGATGAATAGATGCCATCTTCTGCATAGTGTGTCCAGAGATTGCAGTGCTAACCACAGAGCCAATGTGCTGCCTTACCAAAAGTATGAGAGAGAGCACTCCAAAATGTAAGAGTGTTGGCTGCATGATAGCCCTCCAAAAATTATGGTTGCAGGCCTAATCCTGACCCACTGATATGGTGTTGGATGAGGAGGCCAAAAAATAAATAAATAAATAAGATCCACAGAGACCATCTTGTGCTCAGTGTGTCTGGAGTAAGTGCTGGGGGAGCTTGTGTCATTGAAGGGAAAGATTTTTGGCCTGCATTTTTACACTTGCTGGTACAATAATCAACAAAACAGTCCTAATTACAATTCAGTCTAGTGTTGAATAATGCAACTATCATAAATTAAACAGCAGGTGTTTGACCATATCACACAAGAGATTCCCATATAAAGTAGTAATATATTACTATTAGGCTATGTGCGCATGCTGAGTATATGGTACACCCATTTTCTTCATCAAATCTGCACCTTCTGGCAGACAAACGCACCAAACGCATGCAGTTTTCATAATGTAGTCTATGGGTGGAAGGGTGGAATATAGCAGGCAAAAACGCACAAGAATTGACATGCTGCAGATTATTTTTTGCATCAAATCTGCAAGTAAAAAATAAGCAACATTCAAAAAGGGCACTTCAGAATTCTCATTGACTTTGCTGGATCAGGGTAGACATGCAGATTTGTGACACATCTGCACCCAATCTGCACAAACAAATCCATCCAAAATGTATAAAAACCGCAGTGTGTGCACAAAGCCGTATATTTCCTGGTGAAAGTTCACCAGGAAATTTTCACCAGTATTCTCCAGTATTCACCAGTATTTTCAGCATTAAAAACAACAAGAAAAACGAAACCAAAAACGCTACTTGTTAACATAGGCTAATCCATTTTTTATTTTGCCTTATATATAAGTCATTATACAGGAAAGAATGTTTCTGGACATTTTTTCATGTAAAATGTAATTATTGGGTTTTGATATTTTTAGTAGCGCAATACTCAACATTATTCCCATTATTCCAAGAAACCAAATGTAAGTCACAAATGCATCCAGATTTCTTCCCCATACTGTTCCTACTTAGTTTCTGCACTGTTCCATGCATTTCAGCAGACTGACTTCCAAGGTCCTCCTGAAAATTATTCAAGTTTCCCATTGACTTGCATTGGGTTTGTTATTCGATACGAAAACAAGAATAATAGAAATTATTCAGCTTGAATAATCCGAATCTGAATACCTCCTTATTCGTCCATCTTTACTGACCTTTGATATTTAAAAATGGAGGAATGTGTGTAAGAAATAGATGTAATTCATAAATGAATAATGCAATCTAAAACAACCCCTCATTAGTTTCATATCCTTTATATATATCTACTTAGGCTAATTTATGAAAACTCTGTCATTGTCCAAATATTTTTGGCACCCACTGTACAGTTTGTCCTTAAAATTTGCATGAGCATATAGTAACTAATCCAAGGAATATATTTCCAAATTTGAACATCACCAGAAATTGCTCACAGATTTGATGCTTTATTTTTTTCAGTAATGAAGGAGCGCTGAAGATATGCAACACGAGTTTCTGTTTTTCTAATATCTAATGGAAGGTTATAATGAGGTAATTTATCCACCACAACAATATTATGGTATTATTGCTGAGACATTAAGCAGATGATTGCAATTTGGTTGTATTTCATGTATAATAATAACATTGGTAGTGTTGAAATCCAACTTTTCTTAGTAATGGTATTTTTTATTATCATATTAATTAATATACCCATAGTATTAAAATGAAAAAGGGGAGCACTCTGCTCCGAAAAAAGAAAATTCTATTTAATGTGGAGAAAGACAAGAATTATAAAGCTATGCAGTATGAAATGGTTTCAGGATTTAGAATTGCCTATTAACCCCTTCACTACCTTGGACGTACTGGTACATCCAAGGTTGTGTCTGTCCCTTTAATGTAGGCTCACACGACAAGCCCCCATGTTTCCCAGCACATGTCTGATGCTGGCCTTCATGACATCAGTGGATACCTGCCTGGACAGTCTGCAAGCCGCCATCTCTCCGACTCCCTTTCAGGTCGTAGTTCCAGATCCATTGGCCAGTCCCGTCTCGGCTTCCAGACTCCGTCTCACGGCCCCTCTCCAGTATAATGAGACCTTAAATTATGCAGAGGGTACCTAAATCAATGCTTACTCCATTTAAAGCTTCTTCCTCACAACTTTGACCAAGCCAAAGTGGCCATCCTCATGTCCCACCTGGAAGGAGAGGCTTTGGCCTGGAAGAATCCATTATGGGAGAAGTAAGATTCAGTTACCTCCAATTTTCGGTTCTTTCTGGAAAACGTCCACAAGGTGTTTGATGATCCGGGTCGGGTCTCATCGGCCGAATCCTCACTGCTAAGATTCCGCCAAGGGTGTTTAACCGTAGGCCAATATTTTGTCCAGTTCTGCACTCTGTCCTCTGAACTGGGCTGCTATAATGATGCACAGGTGGCCATCTTCTGGGAAGGTTTGTCTGTGTCTGAAAGAATAAAGGATGAACTGGCGGGTCATGATGTGCCATCTTCTCTGGATGACTTAGTAATGCTGGCTATCCGCATCGACCTTCAGTTCCAAGGTAATAAAAAATTGACTTCGGAGGAGTGGCAATACGTTCTGAAGGGAGCAGTTCATCCAGTCATCATCTTCACTGACCACAAAAACCTAGCTTATCTCCAGTCGGCTCAGAGGTTGACCTCTCGCCGAGTCAGATGGTCGCTGTGTTTCACCCGCTTTGACTTCATTCTGCATTTCTGCCATGGTGAGAAGAATGTCACGGCCAATGCACTGTAGTGGTCATTTCTGTCGGCCGATCAGGATGAGGAGCCACAGCACATTATTGAGTCTTCCTAGATGGTGACGGTGGCTCTTATAGGCATGTCCAAGGTTCCCACAGTAAAGGTCCAGTCACACTAAGCAACTTTCCAGCGATCCCAACAACGATAGGGATCGCTGGTAAGTTGCTAGGAGGTTGCTGGTGAGATGTCACACTGCGACGCTCCAGCGATCCTACCAGCAACCTGACCTGGCAGGGATCACTGGAGCGTCGCTACACGAGTTGCTGGTGAGCTCACCAGCAACCAGTGACCAGCCCCCAGCGCCGCGTGGAAGATGCTGCGCTTGGTAACTAAGGTAAATATCGGGTAACCAACCCGATATTTACCTTGGTTACCAGCACACGGAGCTACATGTGCAGAGAACAGGGAGCAGCGCACACTGAGCGCTGGCTCCCTGCTCTCCTAGTTACAGCACACGTCGGGTTAATTACCCGATGTGTACTGCAGCTAAATGTGCACAGAGCAGGGAGCAGCGCACAATGCTTAGCGCTGGCTCCCTGCTCTCCTAGTTACAGCACACATCGGGTTAATTAACCCGATGTGTCCTGCAGCTACATGTGCACAGAGCAGGAGCCGGCACTGACAGTGAGAGCGGCGGAGGCTGGTAACAAAGGTAAATATCGGGTAACCAAGGACAGGGCTTCTTGGTTACCCGATGTTTACTGTGGTTACCAGCCTCCGCAGAAGCCGGCTCCTGCTGCCTGCACATTTAGTTGTTGCTGTCTCGCTGTCACACACAGCGATCTGTGCTGCACAGCGGGACAGCAACAACTAAAAAATGGCCCAGGACATTCAGCAACAACCAACGACCTCACAGCAGGGGCCGGGTTGTTGCTGGATGTCACACACAGCAACATCGCTAGCAACGTCACAAAAGTTGTTCGTTAGCAGCGATGTTGCTAGTGATGTTGCTTAGTGTGACGGGGCCTTTAGTTGTCCATGGTGGAAGCAGACAGGAAGTGAGTTCTTCAGTAGGGCCATTTCTCCAGGCTGGCTTAAAACAATGGACAAAAGATGTCCATGCAGCTGATGTCTCGCCATTATTGGTGGCCTACGCTGTGACACGACATCCTGGAGTTTGTTTGTGCCACTCATGTGCCCTCAACAAGACCCCGAAGAAGCTTTCTGTCCCTGCTTCCTTTGTCGGTGCCATCTGCCCATTGGCAACAAATTGGGATTAACTTTATTAAGTCCTTAGGATGCATGGCCTTTCACGCTGCTGACTGCTTTACCCTCTGCTCCAGTGCTTGCGGAGCACTTCATTCAGCACATCTTACGGCGGCACGGTCTACTGCTCCACATCATGTCTGACAGAGGTGTCCAGTTTACTTTGCAATTCTAGAGGGCCACATGCAAGTTGCTGGATGTCAACTTTGACTTCTTGTCGGCCAACCATCCACAGTCCAACGGCCAAGTGGAATGGGTGAATCAGATCCTGATGAACTTCCTGCAGAATTTTGTCAACAAGCAAAACAGTAACTTGGTGAAGTTCCTTCCTTGAATGGAATTCTCTTCTAACAATCATGTGAGTGAGCCATCCACCAAGTCTCCTTTTCAGATAGTATATGGATAATGACTCATTATCCTGTTCCCAGTGGCGCTCACCGATAATACTGCGGCCGATATCCCAGTCAAGACTTTCTCCAACATTTGCCAAGAGACCAAGTCTTCCCTGAAGCAGGCCTTCATCTACATAAAGAGACACGCGGACAAGAGACTCCAAGATTTTCCTTCAATCCGGCCTGGAGACAAGGTATGGCTATCTTCCAGATACAGTACAGACCAAAAATTTGGACACACCTTATCATTCAATGAGTGTTCTTTATTTTCACATTGAAGGCATCAAAACTATGAATTAAAACATGTGGAATGAAATACTTAAAAAAGTGTGAAACAAATGAAAATATGTCTTATATGCTAGGTTCTTCAAAGTAGCCACCTCTTGCTTTGATTACTGCTTTGCACACTCTTGGCATTCTCTTGATGAGCTTCAAGAGGTTGTCAACGGAAATGGTCTTCCAACAGTCTTGAAGGAGTTCCCAGAGATGCTTAGCACTTGTTGGCCCTTTTGCCTTCACTCTGCGGTCCAGCTCTCCCCAAACCATCTCGATTGGGTTCAGGTCTGGTGATTGTAGAGGCCAGGTCATCTGGCGTAGCACCCCATCACTCTCCTTCTTAGTCAAATAGCCCTTACACAGCCTGGAGGTGTGTTTGGGGTCATTGTCCTGTTGAAAAATAAATGATGGTCCAACTAAACGCAAACCTGATGGAATAGCATGCCGCTGCAAGATGCTGTGGTAGCCATGCTGGTTCTGTATGCCTTAAATGTTTAATAAATCCCCAACAGTGTCACCAGCAAAGCACCACCACACCATCACACCTCCTCCTCCATGCTTCACGGTGGGAACCAGCCATGTAGAGTCCATCCGTTCACCTTTTTTACAAAGACATGGTGGTTAGATCCAGAGATCTCAAATTTGGACTCATCAGACCAAAGCACAGATTTCCACTGGTCTAATGTCCATTCCTTGTGTTCTTTGGCCCAACAAAGTCTCTTCTGCTTGTTGCCTGTTCTTAGCAGTGGTTTCCTAGTGGCTATTTTACCATGAAGGCCTGCTGCACAAAGTCTCCTCTTAACAGTTGTTCTAGAGATGAGAAGGTGTGTCCAATCTTTGGTCTGTACTGTATGTCTGTCTCAAGGTGCCTTCCTACAAGTTGGGTCCCCACTTTATTGGTCCCTTTGAGGTGCTCCAGTAAATTAACTAGACTTCCTACAAGTTGAAGCTTCCAGCCTCCCTATGCATCATCAACTCATTTCATGAGTCCCTCCTCAAACCTGTCATCCTGAGCCATTACTACGGGGATCCAGGTACTTTGCCTCCTGCGCTGAGGTCATGGGAAAAAAGGGAGAATATTGTTGCTCCTCTTCTCCTTAAGAGATTTCTGGAAAAAAGGAGGCATAAGGGGATACTGTAATGCCCATACCGGCATCCCTGTGCTGTCCTGCCCCCTACCCCGGTGAGGCTGCCGGTTCTCTCACCCACCATTCCATCCAGTGGTGTCTGCCTCGTCCTTGAAACATCTGCTGTCTCTGTGGGCCTGCACAACTGCACAGGCCTCTTGGTATTGCCCATAGGGTGTGGGCTTGGCCATGTCCCTTTTCTTAAAGGCTTAGCGCGCTCTGACTCAAAAGTGCCTCTCAGATCAGCTGAGAGGTTTCAGTTATTTAAGGCACCTTCCCCTGGGCAATGAGTTAGTTACATTGCTAGTTCTCAGGTCATTATTGCTGCTGTTGTTATTTTTCTACATTCTACTGCTGATTTGTGCCCATGTTTTAGTGCTCTCCTAATCTGCTGCTGCTG
The DNA here is from genome assembly GCF_048569485.1 of Anomaloglossus baeobatrachus. Classification (NCBI taxonomy): domain Eukaryota; kingdom Metazoa; phylum Chordata; class Amphibia; order Anura; family Aromobatidae; genus Anomaloglossus; species Anomaloglossus baeobatrachus. The sequence continues at coordinate 442,613,387 of NC_134355.1, forward strand.
CTACTGCCATGTAAGCCGGCCGGCTACCATGATACCCACTGCCGCAAGTATCCTGATTGGCTGCTGCTATCTGTCCATCCACCCATCTATACCAGACGAATCCACGATTCAGCCTTCTGATGCAGTCAATGCAACCAGAGACTGTATTGTATCCATGGAGCCAGCTGCTGATGAACTGCAGATCCTCTGGGGCTGTCCTCTGCTAGCTGCTTACTAGGGTGTGTACCAGTGGCGTAACTAGAGTTTGATGGGCCCTGGTGCAAAATTTGGACCGGGGCCCCCCTCCACGTGCTTCGACACTTAGGGTATGGGATAATGACACTGACACTCGGGGTATGGGATAATGACGCTGACACTTGGCTTTTACCCTCAGCACCCAGGTTTCCCATGATCTGAAATCCCTCTATCAGCACCCTGCTTTGCCATGTTCTGATATCCATCTTGTCCTCGGCACCCAGCTTTCCCATGCTCTGCTATACATCATTCCCTCGGCATCCAGCTTCCCCATGCTCTGCTATACATCTTTCCCTCAGCACCCAGCTTTCCCATAACAGATCATGGGAAAGCTGGGTACTGAGAGATGTATAGCAGAGCATGGGAAAGCTGGGTGCTGAGGGAAAGAGCCTTTTTCCCTCAGCACAAAACATTCCCATCGCATACTTGTATCTTTGTCCCCCCTTGTATATAGATCTCCAAATACTATAATGGCCCCCACATAGCCTTCCATATAATATAAAGGGTCCCACATAACCCGTCATATACTGTATTATAATGCACCCCCATAGTTCTCCATGTATTACAATGCATTTCCCCAAAGTTCTCCGTGTATTATAATTCACCCCATAGTCCTCTATATATTATACTGCACCACATAGTCCTCCATGTTTTATAACGCACACCCATAGTCCATTTATAAGGTAGCCTCCATATTCCCCCATATATTATAATGTAGCCCCCATTGTCCTATATGTATTTTAATGCAGCCCCATAAATCATCATATTGTATTATGCAGCCCCATACTCCTCCATGTATAATGCACCCCTATATTCCATGTATAAAGTGTCCTTCATTTTGTATAATGCAGCTCCATAGACCTCCATGTATAATGCACCCCTAGTCCATGTATAAGGTGTCCTTCATGTTTATTATGCAGTCCCATAGACCTCCATGTATAATGCAGCCAGGCACCTCCAGGCCTCCATGTGTCATGCAGCCAGCAAAATAAAAAAACAAGTACCTCTCTCCTTCCGACCCTTGCGACCATGGTAGTTACGCCCCTGCCACCATATGTCACACACCCTGCTCCAAATACAGCCTGCACCCCCATATCACACACACTACACCCCCATATGTCACACACCCTGCTCCCCATACAGCCTGCACCCCCATATCACACACACTACACCCCCATATCTCACACACCCTGCTCCCCATACAGCCTGCACCCCCCCAGATCACACACACTACACCCCTATATCTCACACACCCTGCTCCCCATACAACCTGCACCCCCCAGATCACACACACTACACCTCCATATGTCACACAACCCGCCCACATACAGCCTGCAGCCCCATATCACACACTCTACACCCCCATATGTCACACACCCTGCTCCCCATACAGCCTGCACCCCCATATCACACAAACTACACCCCTATATCTCACACACCCTGCTCCCCATACAACCTGCAACCCCATATCTCACACACCCTGCTCCCCATACAGCCTGCACCCCCCCAGATCACACACACTACAACCCCATATGTCACACACCCTGCTCCCCATACAGCCTGCACCCCCATATCACACACACTACACCCCCATATCTCACACACCCTGCTCCTCATACAGCCTGCACCCCCAGATCACACACACTACACCCCTATATCTCACACACCCTGCTTCCCATACAGCCTGAACCCCCATATCACACACACGACACCCCCATATCTCACACACCCTGCCCACATATCTCACCCTGCCTGTACCCCAACTTACCCTTCTCAAACACTCTGCACCCCTTCACATTCTTCTGTCACAGTCTGCAGCCCTCATATGCCACTCACCCTGCAGCCCCCTTCCCCCTCATGTCCCCTCTTTTCTTATTACCAGTCATGTGTCCCAATCTCCTTCAGGATTCAGTATCTCTTGCTTTTTGCCCGGCATCCTGTGTCTCCTCCCACACAGTCACATGGGCGTGACATCATCGCAGGTCCTGCAGGATGGATCATTATTCCGTCTGCTGTGCAGGTCAGGAGCACTCCTGCTCTGCTGCAGCTCAGAAATGGCTGGTGGGCCTCTCCATGTCAGGGGCCCCTCTACTGACACTGGGCTCCCCTGACTCACAGGCCGGCCCCCTGACGGTCGTATTGTCGGCCACTACACAGCGGGACTACACATAGGGGCCCGGCAGCCGGCTCTGCCGAGCGGCTGCCGGGCCCCTATAACCCTGCGGGCCCGGTCGCAGTGGCGACCTCTGCGACCGCGGTCGTTACACCCCTAGTGTGTACCTCCTGCCAGCTCCGGTCACAATAGTTAAGACTCGGCAGCCACTCCAGTTTGCTCCTCCAGGCAAGTGAACAGTGAGCATAACAATTAACATTCATAATGATCCTGTGATTTCCATAAATCCATAATTTCTCCTTCTTTGTGTTTTGTTGCAAATAGTCAATAGGGTTTAAAAAAACATGTTTAGAAAAATAATCACATTAATTGCCAAAAAATTGAGAACAATGAAATGTAAAGCGACCAGGAACCCATTATGATCCATTGCTATAAAAAACTAGAACTGCAACCAACTTTCCTAGTGTGCTCAGCAATACACCATATCCAGTGCTCAGAGACATGCCATGGTGTTAGACTCACCAGGTGAAGTGGATCCTCGAAGCCCAAGGTCCAGACAGCAGTAGATAGGTAGGACACACAGGATATGGTCAGGTAAGTTACAGGAAACTTCAGATAGGCAAGTAAGTCTCACGGTCGTCTGTCTGTTTTTTAGAGACTAGTGAGAGTCACTCATTACCATCTAAGACTCTATATTTAAACAGTTTCATGTCTTTAGGTGCCTAAGAAGTTAATGTCAGTTTTGTTGCCAACAGCATCTGTCGTGGGCGGAGGGGACGCGCTCGCCACGCTCGGGGACTCGAGCAGCACTCCTCGTCCATGAGTGAAAAGGGGGTGGTTTGTTTTGGAAGATAGTTTTTTACGCCACCCACGGGTCATGGTGATGATGGGCACCACCGCTGCTAATGACGGGGATCCCGGGAGTGATGGTAGGGAGCAGCTAGGATGTTGTCCCCTCCGTGGGTAGGGGTTGGTGATCCCGGGGCCCGGTGGTGTAACGGGGAGGTTGGATGGCTGGGTTGCAGGGGCAGCGCAGCGCGGTGCCGGATGACACTGGTGTACTCACTCAGGCAGTCAATGACAGAGTCTCTGGTAAACCAAACGGCTGGATGGACAGGTCCCGCAGCCGGCTACAGTGTTTGTGCTCTCCCCGGACGGCTGATAGTGGCTGTCTTTCCCTGCACCTGGTTAGAATGTTCTGACTCCTGTGGTTGCCCACCGGTAGTCCGCTCCCCGGCGTATAGGTACCGAAGGAGCCCGTTTTGCCCACAGGCGCTGGCCCTTGGATCTCTAGCCTATGGTGGTTGCTGTATATCCTCACGGTGTGGACTGTTGCCTTCTGTCGGGTCTTGGTTGTTGGGAAACCCCTGGGGTTCCGGTCACACTCAGATTTGACCGTTGTCGGCGGCTCCAAGCCTAGTCGGGGTCCGATGGCCCTGCCTGTGTGCTTAGCTTCACTCCACTCCCCGGTTCGGTACCGGCGGGCCACCACCCGACCCCGGTCCTACGGTTTTGCAGAGATCCACTAACTCCTGCAGACGGCCACCACCGTCTGCCAACCTTGCTGTTTGTGTTTGGGCCCCTACCCAGACACCGACAGTTTCTGACCTCTCACTTTCACTGTCTACAAAAATCTGTCACTTTTCCCGCCTTCAGACCTGTGAACTACTCGGTGGGTGGGGCCAACAGCCTGGCTCCGCCCCACCTGGTGTGGACATCAGACCCTGGAGGGAGGCAACAAGGGTTTTTGTTTGACTGTTGTGACTGTCTAGGGAAGGGGGTGTGTGTGTTGTTATGTCTGTGACTACCTGGCTAGTCCAGGGCGTCACACATCTAGCAGAGCATTTCAGCTGCAGCTGCTTTGTAGCCAGTCACACCCCTGTTGGTTTAAGTAGTGGAGCTTCCCAGCAATCTCTGCTGAGGATACAAGTCCTTTGTACTCAGGCTGACTTGGTGGAAAGTCCTATGGAGGAGTGTTCCCGAAGTCGGACTTAATCGTTTTTTGTTACTATTTTCCCCATTTGTCTTACCTTTCATTGTGTCGTATTAGTGCAACGGTGGGGCTAGCATTCCTCACCTGCCAGCACACTAGGCAGAGCATCTACAGGGTTTCTCAGGGTCACAGGTTCCTGCTCAGAGACAGTTGAGGCGACTGTATAGCGACTGGCTAGGAGAGTAGGGACAGCTGCAGGTGAGTGCAGAAGGTGGCCCATCTACCCCTCTCCCTAGCGCTAAGGCCCTTTGTTGTTATTGTGTTCCCTGTGTTACCTCATACTTGTGGTATTGTTCGTTGTATTTTTGTTGTGCGTCAGGTTCCCTGTTGATCTGAGTTCACGTGCCACGCTTGTCAAACCTGGCAAGCATGACAGTGAGATGCTGGAAACCGCTGGTAGGTGGGATGCATGAAACTGTTGGCAGGTGGAAGATGTCCAGGAGACTACAGTCAGACTAGTCAAAATGTACAGAGCAAGCAAGAGTCTTCGCAACACTAAAGTCTTAATACCAAGACACAAGGGTGTGTCTTAGTGAAACTTATAAAGACCTTGCTGATGAGTACATGAGTACATTGGATCATGCCGAGCCATCTGAAAAGACCGATGTGGAACACAACAGCAGACAAAGGGGAGGGAAGCAAAGCACAGATCTGGGACAGGTGTATAACAGTAAGTAAGGCTGAAACCAGACTACCCTTGAACAAAATGCATAAGCTGAAACATCAAGACTGGGTCAAGAAATATCTCAAGACAGATTTATCAAAGATTTTATGGACTCATGAGATGAGAATAGCTCTTAAGGAACCAGATGAATGGGCCTGAGTCTCGATCAGTAACAAGCACAGACTCTAATCATATGTCAACAAGATGGAGGTGGAGTTCTGCTATGGACTGGTATTATTAAAGATGAGTTAGATGGACCTGTTCAATATGGACTCAAAATGAATTCCCAAACCTACTGCCAGTTTTAAGAAGACATTTTCTTCAAGCAGTAGTACAGTTAAAAGTCTGCATCTTCAAGAAAACCATGATTTGTATGCAGAATAGTGCTCCATTGCATGCATAAAGTTACTACATTGCTTGGCTAGCCTGTAAAAGTTTTAGAGATGAAAAAATGACATAGCTCACTTTCTTACTTCATATAAATGCTATTGAGAACTTGTGGGCCCTTAAAATGAGAGATGTATGGTGCAGAAAAACAATACACTTCTCTAAACAGTGTGGGAGGATGTAGTTTGTGCTGCCAAAAAGTTCATATTCAACAGATTAACCACTTCACCCCCCAAGCCTGTTTTGATCTTCCTGGCCAGGTCAAATTTTACAATTCTGACCAGTGTCATTTTATGTATCAATAACTCTGGAACGCTTCAATACTTCCCAGTGATTCTGAGAATATATTTTTACAATACATTGTACTTTATAGTAGTGGTGAATTTTGGTCAATATGATTTGCATTTATCTATGAACACAAAAAAAATTTTACATTACAAGGGAAAAATGTAATAATTTTCAATTTTTTTAAACCAGATGGTTATATCACTAACTATATTCAATTTGCAGACACTGTGTTTTGGGATGATTGTCCCACGTCAGTGCAAAGTGTGAAGTCTGATGTTCCCAGAGGAGCATTGCAGCTATAAGACTCCTCACCACTGACAGCCAGATAGACTTGTCAGGTCTCTACAAGGAGAAAAGTTCTCCCCTTAGACCCCACTTTAGCTTCTCATAAAGAGAGATCAGACTTCATATTTTGCACTGACGAGGAACAATCATCCCGAAACACCGTGTCTGCAAATTGGGGTTCTGATCTGGCATAAATCTTAGGTCATATGAAAAGGCTTGTTATAAAGGGTTACTTTTGACTTTTAGGATTGCTATTTCCAATAGGTGGCACTAGAGTTAATTTTTCCCCAAATTTTTTACAAAACCAATTTATTTAGGGACCACATCACATTTGAAGTGACTTTGAGGGTCCCAAGTAAGAAAAATTACCCAAAAGTGACAACATTTTAAAATCTGCACACCTGAAAGTGCTTAAAACCACATCCAAAAAGTTCATTAACGTTTTAGGTGCTTCACAAGAACTAACGCAATGCAATGTGGAAAGAAAAAATGAAAATTTTACTTTTTCCTACTAAAATATTCTTTAGCCCCCTATTTTTCATTTTTACAAGGGTAACAGGAGAAAATGGACAATACAATTAGTTGTGCAATTTCTCTTGAGTACCCATATACCCCACATTTGGTCAAAAACTAACATTTGGCCACACAATAAGGCTCGGAATGGAAGCAGTGGTATTTGAATTTTGTCTGGAGTAGATAACAGGCACCATGTCTCGCTTACAGAGCCCCTGATCTGCCTACACAGTGGGAACCACCAAAAGTGACTGCATTTTGGAAACTTAACCTTTCAAGCAATATATTTACATGTGTAGTGAGCACATGGAACCCACAGACGCTTCCCAAATATTTATAACGTTGAGCCGTGAAAATGGAAAAAATACATTTTTGCCGAAAAAGCGTTGCTTTAACTCCCAATTTTTTCGTTTTCACATGGGTAACATTAGAAAATGAACAATATAGTACATTGTGCAATTTCACATGAGTACAGTAATATCCCATATTTTGTGAAAAACTACTGTTTGGGCGTATGGCAGGGCTTGGAAGGGAAACAGCGTTATTTGAATTTTGGAGTGCAAAATTGGCTAGAATAGAAGATGCCATGTCGTATTTGCAGAGCCCCAATGTGCCTAAATAGTAGAAGCCCCCTCATAAGTCACCTAATTTTGGAAACTGGTTTTTACAAGGAATTTATCTAGAGGCATGGTGAACACCTTCAGTCCACAAGAACTTTATAGAATTTTACAACGTTAGGCCGTGAAAATGAAAAATGTTGCTTTAACCCTGAATTTGTTCATTTTCAAATGGATAACATAACAAATAGGAACATAAACTGTTGAGAAATTTCCCCTGTGTACACAGATACCCGATGTTTGGTAGAAAACAACTGTTTGAGAGCGCTATTTGAATTTTGGATTGCCATTTTGACTGGAATAGATGACACCATGTCCCATTTAAAGATTCCTTGACAAGGCAAAATAGCAGAAATCCTCTCTCTCAAGGAATTCATCTAGGGATGTAGTGAGCAATTTTAACCTTCAGGTGATTCATGGACCTGTATAAAATTGGGTTGTGAAAATAACCATTTTTTCTGCTAACGTTGCTTTGACCGCAAAGTTAAAATTTTCAAAAAGGGTAATAAGAGAAAATGGACCACACAAATTTGTTATACAAATTTTATCAGTCCGCCAATTTCCCATATGTGATCAAAAACTACTTTTGAGGCACAGTGCAAATGTCAGAGAGGAAGGAGTGACATATTGCAATTCAGATTTAGTTGGAATGGTTTATGGATACTATGTCACATTGACAAAGCTCCTGACACTCCAGAAAAGTACACCCCTCATAAGTGACCCAATTTTACAAACTACACCCTTTAATGAATTCATCTAGGTGAGCAGTGAGCATATTTTCACAACAGGTGTGTCAATGCATTTTAAACCATTGGGTGGTGAAGAAATAATTACTTTTCTTCACTAAAATGATGCTTTAGCCCCAAGTGTTTAATTTCTATAAGGGCTAATAAGAAAATATGTACCACACAATTTGTTGTGTCATTTTTGAGTTCTGATACCTTCCATGTAATCAAGAACTACTGTTGAGGTACAGTGCAAAGCTAAGAAGGTCTTCAGAATTTGCTGGAATTGTTTGCAGGTGCTATGTCTCATTGGCAAATCCCTTGAGGTGACAGGACAGCAGACATTCCCCACATTTGACCCTATTTTAAAAACTGCACCCCTCAGTGAAATCATTTAAGGATGCAGTGAGCTTATTGACACCACAGTTGTGTCTCAAAATTTTATACTATTGGGTGGTAAAGAAAAACTAACTACATATTTACCACCGAAATGTTGTTTTAGCCCCAGATAAAATATTTCACTATAAAACATAGTGTGTTTCACAATTTCTTCTGAACTTGGCAATACCCTATATATGACAAAGTGCTAAAATAGCAGAAACCCCCTTAAGTGACCATAATTTGAAAATTACACCCCTCTAGAATTTCATTTACTGGTGTATTGATGATTTTGTCTCTGGAAAACACTCATGGAGTCAAACACAGTGAATGTTGCAGAATTAAAAATTGCTATTAAACCCTTGTAGTGCCCAGTACAATGTTGTGCCCTTGACAATGTTTCGAGCTCGTTCCTCTGGAGACACACACCCAATAAATTAAGTGGGCTCTCCATACTACAACACTGCCAAACATGTGGACATTAATTATGGACACTTTGGGGTTCATAATGGAAAGGGCATTTGAATTTGGAAGGGTAGATTTTGTTGGATTTCTTTTTTTGCTTTTCCAGAGTCTTTGTGCTTCCAGCAATGTAGAAGTCCCTTATATTTCCTTTAACAGATGACGGATCTGAGTGGGGACTTGTTTTTTGTGGATTGAATTGAATGCTGTTGGTAGCAAGTTGTGGTACAGAACATTTTGGGACAGTTGACATTTATCTTGTGCTCTATTCTGAGCACCTACATCGTGGTTTCCATCTACATCTCCAAAATACGGGATTCAAGTGAAACTTCAATGGATCCATTCACTAATGAGGTAATAGAAAATGGAAGTTACTTTGGGTTCTGTTTGGCCTCTGTTTATCAGTGTCCTTCTTTTCAAAAGTGCACAAAATTGTGGTTGACCGCACTTTTGTGCACATCTAAAAAAACACGTAAAAAGATGAAAAGCCCTTCACCACAGGCAAAACAGTTGTTCAAAGTGACCTCATGTGCCCCATTACAGGGAATTTTCCATTGGGCATTTTGTCTGAACCACATTTTTATAAGATTTACTGTACACAAACTCTGATGTACGTGCTTAGCGTAGAACACAGGATAAATGTGAGCCTTACTGTAATCATTATTAGGTAGAATAGACAATTCAACAGCAGTTAAAAAATTGGCTGAATTTATTTTTTTTTTATGTTGTTCAACTTGTGGTATAAGTGAGAGGGTGGATTTATTCCTAAGTCAGTACAATTACAGCGATACCAGGTTTGCATAGTTTGTATAGGCTTGGCTACTATTACACAAAAAATGCGCTTTTTAAAAAATAAAGGTTTTTTGCATCACTAAATTTTGAAGGCTAAAGGTTTTTTTTTCCGCCGACTCAAGTGAGGACTTGTTTCTGCGGGATGGGTTGGTATACTTATTGGTTCCATTTTGGGTCACATAATAATTTTTGATCGCTTTCTATCCTGCTATTTCTGAGGTAGAATTAAGAAGTAACAGCAGTTCAGGAAAAAATATTTACGCCGTTCACCGTGTCATAAAATTAATAAGATGGCTTTATTCTTAGATACTACATTTATATTTTTTGTATGTTTTGCAGATTTTATGCAATAAAAACTATTTTATAGAATAAAATAGTTTTTGCATTGCTGTATATTGAGAGCTATAGCTTTTTTATTTTTTTGCTGATGAAACTGTATGATGACATTTTCAGCGATACCCTGACTGACTATTTACATGTGATTTTTTTTATCTTGTTCTATTCTACTTTCTGAAAAAAAGACCTACAATGCCTTAAAAAAAATAATCACCCTTTTAACATTTTACATGTTTTGCTACCTTACAACCTGGAATGTCACTGTTTATGTTTTTGAGGGTTTGCATCCCTTCATTTAAAGACTGTGCCTACAACTGTGAATGCTTGTTTTTCTTTTTATTGTGAAGCAAACAGCAAATAAGACAAAATAACTAAAACTTTCAGAGTGCATAACTATTCACCCCCTTAATGTCAGTACTTTTTAGAGCCTCCTTTTGCAGAAATTACAGCTCTAAGTCACTTTGAATAATGCCGGCGTCACACGGTACGATATATCTAACGATATGTCGTTGGGGTCACGTCGTTAGTGACGCACATCTGGCATTGTTAGACATATCGTACCGTGTGACACCTAGGAATGACTGTGAACTAGCAAACATACTCACCTTATCGTTGCTCGTTGGCACGTCGTTCATTTTCAAAAAGTCGGTCCTCCTTTTGTGCTCCGGTTGTTCATCGTTCCCGTGGCAGCACACATCGCTCCGTGTGACACCACGGGAACGACCAACACACCTTACCTGCGTCCCGCCGGCAATGTGCAAGGAAGAAGGTGGGCGGGATGTTACGTCCCGCTCATCTCCGCCCCTCCGCTTCTATTGGCCGGCCGCTGAGTGATGTCGCTGTGACGCCGAACATCCCTCCCCCTTCAGGAAGAGGATGTTCGCCGCCCACAGCGAGCTTGTCCGGGAGGTAAGTACGTGTGACAGGGGGTTAACGACTTTGTGCGCCACGGGCAACTAATTTCCCGTGATGCACAAACGACGGGGCGGGTACGATCGCTCATGCGACCGCACGAAAGATCGTCCCGTGTGACGCCGGCATATATCTCTAGGAGCTTTTCACATCTTGCCACTGGGATTTTTGCTCCAGCTCCTTCAAGTTAGACGGTTTCCTCTGGTGAACAGCAATCTTCATGTTTGACCACATATTCTAAATTGGATTAAGGTTTCGTCTTTGACAGGCCACTCCCAGTCTCAAACCACTAATACACAGCCATTACAGTACACAGCAAGGGCACATTTATAAGATTATCTCAGCAGTGCAGAAAAAAAAAAAATAAACACATCAAATAGTGGATATGGAAGTAGGTGGGAAGTGGATCACACCCCTTCCAATCTGCCAAATCATCCAGAAAGGCCAGAGGAATTTTATCCTACCCATAACAGTATGGAAGGGATACATTTCCTGTTACAAATATGAAAAGAGATCCCAAAATATGATCCCAGTGAAGACCTGTTTACCTCATTTGATATATTTGAGGGTTATGGTAATAAATATTCTGTGGCACCTAAATATCTCATGGAGTTATTCAAATTGTGGTTTGCTACACATCTCAATTAGAGGGATAAGGCAATGGGGAGTATGCAACCAAGGAATAGACAGTTTCCTGATGAGAAAGAACACCTTTCCTTACTCATGACACTGTGCAACAATGACTCTGGAATAGTGGGGAACCAGGGCCCCTAAGCTGTCGCTCAAGCTAGGGGGCCCGATGCTATCTCTTTTCTCAGGGATACTCCTAATAGTGGTGATGCCTGAATCTTTCCTGGCCCTGCTCCTGATCAGTCCTGAACTGATTCCCCCTCCTCTGAGGGAGGGATGGGACAGGAGTAAATGAAAATCACAGATATGGACATACAGTACAGAAGAAAACCAAAACTCTGTCACATAGCGCACACAAACATAAGTAAACACAGTAAGAATGGAATGGAATGAAGCTATTAAACAACAGGGGAAAACATCCACAACTACAACAAGCAAATACAACAATTTTCACGAGAGAATCTGGGACACCACACCATGCAGACCAACATAGAAACTATAGCTGGCATGGGTAGAACATTTCATCCAGCTTAAATAGAAGGAGGGCAGATGTGATTGCCTTGTGATCAAATAAACCTAACAAGCAGACTAGCAGAGATTAACTCTTGCCAGTCTGTCTATGAATCAGCACACAGCAGGTCAACTCCAGAATCTGCCTGTGCTGATCCCACAGACCAGAGAAACCAACAGGCAGAGTGTCAGGATATGCAATGTGAACAAAACCTGACAATGACAGTTGGCGAAGTTTGTGCAAAACTCTGTACGACACATTGACTACGGGACACTGGGACATTTCCCTGAAAATCCTGACAAAGTTCAAACCAACTACAAAGGATTAGGATTTCTTTCTGTGTAGTCAGTCTAAAGATAAGTATATGAAGGTCACAGTGGATCAAGGTATTGGTATTTTACAAGACATGATTCGCATGTTTGTGGAAAACTTCCCATACCTTGACATTGCAGACAGGGAACAATTGCTCACTGAAACATACATGTTAAATTACAAGATGAATTTATACATAATGCTCAAACTAAACCAATTGTTTGCCCCAAGGCTCAGCCATTGGAAAAGACGGGCAAGAATTTCATGCTTTCTGTGTGTGTTTTCCATTGAAACCGACCCAGTTGATGGGCAACACTGTCCTGGAATGGGAAACAAAGGGCATGGTCATATTGGGAAATTCAAAGTGCAACTAACTTCTATAGCTAGAGAAGAAGAAGGACACCAGCTCCTTGGGCAGTTCCTTTAACCTCATGATTCTCATTTGGTCTGCCATGCACTGTGAGCTGTGAGGTCTTATATAGACAGGTGTGTGTCTTTCCAAATCGCCACATAGACAGCAGTGGACACCGCGTGATTCCTGACTACACCAGTTGCCAAGTTGCTATACCTTCTGAGGACCCTATGCACGCACAATGAAGAAGTTATTTGACCGAAACATCTGTGCTTGTGCTGGTCCTACAAGTCATTCTCAATAAAAGTCCACTATTTACATTTATCTTGAGTGCCAAGTTTCTACATCTACTTGAGACGGTTTTGGACCCTACTTGAGCACCACCCCAGAAGTACCATGTGTATCAACTCTCTTTCCAAATCAAGTCCTATCAGTTTAATTAAACACATATGGACTCCAATGAAGGAGTAGAACCATCTCAAAAAGGATCACAAGGAAATGGCCAGCATGTGACTTAAATATGAGTGTCTGAGCAAAGGGTCTGAATACTTATGACCATGTGATATTTCAGTTTTTCTTGTTTTATAAATGTGCAAAAAATTCTACATTTCTGTTCTTTTTCTCACAAGATGGCATGCAGAGTGTACATTAATGAGAAAAAAAGATTAACTTTTTAGAATTTACCAAATGGCTGCAATGAAACAAAGAGTGAAAAATTTAAAGGGGTCTGAATACTTTCCGAACCCACTGTAGTTAAGTGGAGCTCTTACTGTAATGAACATCACCATCATCCTGAGAGACCTGGTCCAGAGGCCATTCCATTCGAGCTGATGATTGGATGCAAAATGCCTCTGTGTCTACCCAATGAGCCCCCAGTGTCTGAGCACATGAAAAATGCCATTGCCAGAGACACGTTCCTACATCAGGGTGAGTTTTGGTTTTTCCCTGTCTGTCTTTTTGTGTGGGATTAATCACTCCTGTCATGGCCCTCCCTCGGGGATGGGAGAGACGGGGTATTAGAGCAGGGCTGGCTGGTAGCAGGGCTAGACTGGTGGTCCAGACCTTTTTACCATCAGAAGTGCCTCTGGGATAAGTGACAGCTAGGGCTCCCTTAACTTGAGGCCAGTCTAGGACCCCTGGGCCCTGGTTATCCCCTTATTGCGCATGACATTGTCACCAATGGGCTCTTTTCTATCAAACTCACTGAAAACTGTATGTATGTATTATTCTGTACATATACACTGTACAGTACCACTTCCCCTGCTCCGTATACTGGGTTTAATTCTCAGTATGTGTATTATTCTGTGTATATATACACTGCACAGTACCTCTTCTCCTGTCCTGTATACTAGGTGTAATTTTCAGTGTCTGTATTATTCTTTATTTATACACTGCACAGTACCATGTCTTCTGTCTTGTATACTGGGTATAATTCTCAGTATCTGCATTATTCTGTCTATACATACTGCACAGTACCACTTCTCTTGTCCTGTATACTGGGTCTAATACTCAGTATCTGTATTATTCTGTATATATACACTGCACAGTACCACTTATCCTGTTCTGTATACAGGGTGTAATTCTCCTTATTATTCTGTATATATACACTGCACAGTACCACTACTCCTTTTCTGTTGTCAAATAGGCTGATTAGATTTTGGATAATTATTATTAGTTTATTATTTCTACATTCTTATAGGCTGGTAACTAAAAATGTTGAAAAATCTGTTTAAATGGGTTATGCCTGGTTTGAACGTTATCCCCTATCTTCTGGATAGGGGATGACTTTCAATTCTCTGTGGATCTGACTGGTGGGACCCCCACAATCCCGAAAACCAGGGCTTTGAAGATCACCACGAAAATGGAGTTGTGGTCAGTCATACGCACTACTATGCTATTCACATGTGGCTCTTCAAATAACTCTTTTAAGAGAGTGGTGAGGGGCCTGACAACACAAACACAAATTCACTGATCAGGGCTGAGGGGTGTTATAGTATGTGGGCTGGTGGTTTGTGTACCAGGGCTGTTTTTTCTTCCCAGTCCAGCCCTGCAAAGGACAGTGATCTTTGAAACCCTAAAGCTCACAAATCCCTAAGATTAGTCAACCTTGTTAAAACAAGCTCTGTTTGTTACCGAAATATGACAACAAACCAACTTCATAAGAACAGTGCAAAGTTATATATATCCAAGCAGCTAAAAAGCGAAAGTAATTTATGAATGGGCAATGTAAGCTACACTTAGGAGCAAAAAACAAAATTATGGAAAATTGTTGCCCGATTGGAAAATTCCGATTTCCAGTTTCAGAATTGGCTCACAAAAATGTTTCAAGAACAACCAACAGTACTCGCTTAGCAAAATTTTTGGTGATCAGTGTTATTTTTTAACTATTCTTTTGTAAAATGACTTACTGTACGCATTTTGGTCATTGTCTTGCCATCTAACCCATGTTCTCTTGATATTCAGCTCATGGAAATATGTCCTGACATTTTTATTTAGAAATTGCTGATAAAATTCTGAATTTATTGTTTCATTTATGATGGCAACCAATCCTGGCCTCAATGCAGCAAAACACCCCCAAATCATCATACTACCATTACTGTGTTCCACTGACGTATGATATTTTTATGCTGTACTGCAGTGGGTTTTTTTTCTCTAAAGATAAGACTCCTCAAACCAAATGGCTTTCTTTTGAATCATCTATCAACAAAAATTGTTCCAATAGCCTTCTGGCGTGTCCAGCTGATCTTTAGAAAACTGCGGTTGGGCAGTGATGTTCCTTTTAAAGAGCAGTGGCTTTCTGTTTGCAATTTTGCTAATCACATCATTATTGTTCAGAGTCCCTCTCATGGTAGATTTATGAACATCATTATTAGCTAATGTAAAAGAGTTCTTTAGCTGCTGAAAGGTTATATTGGGTCTTTTATAGCCTCACATACTATTTACCATCTTGTTCTTGGAGTGATCCTTGTAAATCAACCATACCTGGTAAGTGCAATAATGATCTTGAATTTCCTCCAACTGTACACTATCAGATGACGGTGTATGAGTGGAGCCCAAACTCTTTTTAAATGGTTTTGTAACCTTTTCCAACGTGATGAGCATCAATCAACAACTCTTCTTCTGACGTCCGAGGCCCTCAAACCTCAGTTTCATTATTCATTGATTTGGTCATAAAATCATCAAATGTGTTATGAAGATTAGACTTTGATAAATCCCTCTCTTTAAATAAAACCGGTCACCCACTCAAACAAGATTTCCATCCCAATGATTGAAAACGCCAGACTCTAAATCGGTAGGGGAATCATCAGTTAAGAACCCTAGGTCAGAATCATGAATTTTCTCTAGTTATGTATATAATATACATAAGATATATGTATATATATATATATATATATATATATATATATATATATACACATATATACACACTGCGCATATATATATATATATATATATATATATATATATATATACACATGGTATATGGTATACACTGTATATATATATATATATAATACACAGCTCTGGAAAAATTAAGAGACCACAGCAAAATTGTCAGTTTTTCACATTTCTCTTTTTATAGGTATATTTTTCAGTAAAATGTGAATTGTTCTTTTGTTCTATAAACTACTGACAACACGTCTCCCAATTTCCAAGCAATAAATTTTGAATTTATTTTCTGAAAATGAGAAATGGTCAAAATAACAAAAAAGTGCAGTGCTTTCAGACACCTCAAATAATTCAAAGAAAACAAGTTTATAATCATTTAGAAACTACAATACTAATGTTTTAACTCAGGAAGAGTTCAGAAATCAATATTTTGTGGAATAACCATTTTGCATGCATGTTGGCATGCTTTCCACCAGTCTTTCACACTGCTTTGGAGTGATCTTATGCCACTCCTGGTGCAAAAATGTAAGCAGTTCTTTTTTGTTTGATTGATTGTGACTATCCATCTTCCTCTTGATTATATTCCAGAGGTTTTCAATGAGGTTCAGGTCTGGAGATTGGGCTGGCCATGGCAGGGTTTTGACGTGGTGGTCCTTCATCCATACATTGATTGACTTAGCTGTGTGGCATGGCGCATTGTCCTGCTGGAAAAAAACAGTCCTCAAAGTTAGGGAACATTGCCTGAGCAGAAGGAAGCAACTGTTTTTCCAGGATAACCTTGTATGCGGCTTAATTCATACATCCTTTGCAAAGATTACGATTCAGCCTTGCTGAAGCATCCCTAGTTCATCACCGATCCTCCACCAAATTTAATAATGGGTGCAAAACACTGTGGCTTTTACGCCTCTCCAGGCCTTCGTCTAACTATTAGTCAACCAGGTGCTGGCAAAGCTGAAAATTAGAACAACCACAACCTGATGCAGGCAGTCGCCGACCGAACATCAGTCAGGTGGGTGCCATTCCCCGGTCTATTGTGCGGTGTGCACTGTTACATTGGTAAGCCTCAATAACTCTTGTGGGTAACTATCATGCATGGAATCAGGTGGTGTTCACATTGGTCACGGAGGGGGATACTCTGGCCTGAGACTATTTTTAGTGGCATTTATCGGTTCACTCTATTGATAGTAATGTTTTATAAAAGATGGTATTATAACCTGTATTACTTGTGATAATTGCTGTGAATTATTACATAATTATTATCTGGCTTCAGACCTCTTTATTGTTACCCTCCTGGGCTTGTTTGCTCACTTGGGTTTGTGTACACAATCGTGTATGTTTCTTCAATCCCATCTTTACACTTATTTAATATTAATAAAAATGAATTCTCAATAAGATGTCTGATCGCTTTTTTTCTTCTGTGGTTGCACTTGTTGCGATTTGTCTCTGTCCCTATACTTTACACATCTTTATCTATTTTGTTAGTAACATTGCAACAATTATGGTGGTGTGTTTTTTGAAGATTGTTTACTAAAGCTGAAAATTAGGTAAGGAAAATTCAACAAACATCTTTGCAAAGGACATATGAATCAAGCCGCGTACAAGGTTGACAAAACCCTGTCATGACCAACCCAATCTCCAGACCTGAACCCCATTGAAAACCTAGAATGTAATCAAGAGGAAAATGTATAGTAACAAGCCATCAACCAAAGAACTGCTTACATTATTGCACCAAGAATTGCATAAGGTCACCCAAAAGCAGTGTGAAAGACTGGTGGAAAGCATGCAAAGACGCATGAAAGCTGTGATTAAAAATCATGGTTATTCCACAAAATATTGATTTCTGATCTCTTCCTGAGTTAAAACATTAGTATTGTTGTTTCTAAATGATTATGAACTTGTTTTCTTTGCATTATTCTAGGTCTGAAAGCAATGCATTTTTTTTGCTACTAGAAGTTGACTCCAAGCTCTCAGCCTATAGGGTACTTTAAGTCCCAAAGAACAGAGGATTGGCATTGTTGCCCACAGCAAAAGCATGGCACCACTCGTCAACATAGGCAGAAACAGAAGATATCACTGTCATCTTAGTTTTCTTCTTATTAAATCTACTTTTAGCTTTTGAAATAACTGTGTTATAAACTGAGCATGCTTCTTCAGCCTATATATTCAGTAAGAGAAATTTGTTTGCAAAAATTCCTTGACAAAAAGTGCCAAGGTTGCTTATAGCATAAATCATTACTGATGATATTTATATGATTAATAAATGTAATTCAAATTTTCTGTGTGTTTCCTGTTTGTAATGCAGCGCAGGTCACACAGCCAAACATTGCTATATGCCACTGCTACATCGCAATGGAAAGCAAGTGATTGGTGACACACTGAGACCCATACGATCCCAGCATGGAAGTCCCAAAACGTCGGACTCAGTTGGATGTTTGGGGACTTGCTTGTTGCAGTAATAGAGTGGACACAGTGCAGCTCCATTCACCTTTATTAGGCTACAAAGTAGCAGCAGTTTACAGTGATATTTGGCCAGATGATCTTTGTTGCACCATGTAGCACCAGTCTAATGCTGACATTCTTCAAGAGTTTGATTATCCCATCACTTTCACCACATTACTACATAATAGAGGACAAGCACTTCACATAGAAACACTCTGAACCCAATTAATAATTGCATTTGTGCATGTTTTTGTCTAGTTGTCACTGTTTTTACACAATTTTTGTGACATTTTAGAAGAACATTATACTCTTTTGCCCTAAAAAATTGTAGAACAGGTTTAAAAACAAATAAAACAGGGAACATTTTTTGATTGTGCACAAAATTCATGAATCATGACCGATGTTTTGAAGAATTTAGTACAAAAATGTCAGCACATTACACAGGACAATGATACATGATGATATGAGCCCTTAGACATTGTGCACCATTTTAGTAACTTATCTTTTGGTATTAGATCAATTAAAAAAAAAAAAAAAAAAAAGGATATTTTGAGAATGGGGAATATTATGCTTAAAGAGGTTTTCCCAAGAACAAAGTTAATTTTAATCAATAGATCTTAAAATAATAATAATAATAAGTTTCACAATTGGATGTGTTAAAAAAAATGTTCCTGTGCTTAGATAATCTTATAAATGTACCCGTGCTATGTACTGTCTAATGGCTGTGTCTGACTGTCATGGGTAGGGTCATGGTCAGCACATAGCACATCTCCTGGGCAGGTGAGAAAGTAAAAAAAAGTACACAGACATTAAAGCACGGGATTGTAAGTGATTTTTTTCTGTGATGTA
Organism: Anomaloglossus baeobatrachus; assembly: GCF_048569485.1. Classification (NCBI taxonomy): domain Eukaryota; kingdom Metazoa; phylum Chordata; class Amphibia; order Anura; family Aromobatidae; genus Anomaloglossus; species Anomaloglossus baeobatrachus. The sequence continues at coordinate 442,632,569 of NC_134355.1, forward strand.
AAACATTTTCCTGTCTGTATTCAACATGTTTTACCTCACAGAAACCAGCAGCTGCAATTCTGTGTTGTAATATCCATATACTTTTTTCTTCCTCCACTGCCCAGGAAATGTGGTATGTTCAGGTCATGTTCCTGTACGGTCAGGCACAGCCATTACACAGTAGGAAGATTTGAGAAAGGACATAGCTGCGTTCGAAACGCGTTTGTATTTAAATTTTTACTGTGTCAGTGTTTTTTCTGAATAAAAAAAAATCTGGAATTTTTATGGAGCTGGATCGTGTTCTCTATTTTTCAAGTTGCTAAAAATCTCCGTGTTCCACGCACATCCTGGGCCTTAATTATAGGTGAGCAGGCTTTTCCTCTTTTTTGTACATATAAAGGGCACATTTACAAGGTTAATTTTTTTAAACACAGCCAATTGTGGAACTGGAACTGATTATTATTCTAAGATCTATTGGTTAAAATGTACTTTATTTATGGAAAATCCCTTTAAGTATGTATATCTGCTATGAGAATTAAAAAGAGAATAAGCTTCCTACTTTCAAACAGATACAGTTATTGTGGTGCTTGGTGAAGGCAATATGACAATATCAGGAGAATGCAGAATTCATCAGCTTTTCCCGAAATCCTAGACAGGGTGACAACTAATATTAGCACAATGATATATCCTTATACAGTGAAACCTTGGATTACGAGCACAATTCGTTCTGTGAGTGTGCTTGTAATTCAAGTTACTCGTATAGCCATTACACAAACACACACATACACACACACACACAAACATTATTCTCACCTATCCTCTGTTCCCTCGGCGGCCTCTTTCCTGGTTCCCACAAGCATGTGAACCCAGTAATAATAGCGGCCGATGCAGGAGCTGCCGCTGTCAGTGCTTCAGCGGCAGATGTCACGCGCATGAGCCATTTGCCTCTGATTGCCCAGCACGCTGACGTCATACTCATGAGCTGCTTGCCTTTGATTGGTCAGCGTGCTGCCTTTGGGAGGTGTGCAGAGAGAGCTCAGCGCCAGCAGACATGAAGCACAGACAGCAGCAGTCCCTGCACCGGCTGCAATTGTTACCGGATCCATGTGCCTGCGGACCACAAGAAGCAGCCAGATCGGGTCAGAGCGTGATGAAAGTACGGAACCGGAAGTGTGTGCGGTGAGTATTTGCCCGTATAGCAAAGCATTGCTAACAAACCGAGCTACAAATTTGCAGCAAGCTTTGCTCGTATAGCAAAATGCTCGCACACTGGGTTACTCGTAATCCAAGGTTCCACTCTATACTCCTATTGAGCATTGCAATGCCATTTGTAAAAAATTGTATAGGTGCACAAAATAATTAAGGAAAGAGATAGATTGTTGTTGTGTTTTTATTTTATTGACACTGACTCTGAGGGCCACTGTTTAGCTGTTTAGCTACATGCAAATATTATATTAGCCTCAGTCACACATTTTTCTGTACTTTTATGGAATAATGTACTGGGTGGTTAGTTGAGTGAATGAGATGCTGATATATTCTGTAAATAGTGAATAAGGTAATGGCGCCAAAATCTGCTAATATTGGGAGGTGGCTGAGTCCAGCATAGGTGTCTATCGGGAAATCCCCCTGCTCTCCAATGGGCCAGTCCGAGTCTGTATAGATATAAGATATATAGGTCAAAGATACCTGGACAGTTGTTCTATAGTGTACACACAAATTCACATATTGAGTCTTATTGATTCACATAGGACAAACTAAACCATGCAAAGTAGGACATTCAAATGCCACCCTCAGCACCTGACTCAAGCTAAATGTAACCAGATTTTGGACCTGACTAATCCCCCTCTGATTGAGGTGTCAGTTCTCATTTGCTTCCAGATTAAGACAAACTGTTTCTGATCTCTTTGTGACGATAGTTTGGATATTAAAGTGACAGATGAGAACAAAGCAGAGTGAAAAAGCGACACAAGACATTTATAGACTGCTCTGATTTGGTGTCAGGAGGACAGAACCTGGAGGAATCCACATTTCTGAACAGTTTTTTTTTATCTCCTTTATTAGAATTCAAGCAATTCTGTCATTCATAGTAGGAGAAATGGTTAACGCAGCAGATCCAATGAAGAAATAAAGAAATTGAATTTCATAATATTAAGGAAGTTTTATTCTATAACCTTAATGTTGTGCAATATGTATTCATTAGGTGACTCATTCACTAAAAAAGTCTCATTTATTATAGGATTTTTCAGCTTACAGGAAGGCAGTTTGTTCATTACAGTTCTGTATAAGATTATTGAATGGCCTGTTCACTAAAGCAGGCTGTCCCACTCAATAAAACTCAGTGTCATTTAGGAAAGGTTTGACTCGTAAATGGACAGAAGCCTCATTCATTTGATTTATCTCAATGAAGTTTTAGCCATTAAATTGAAAATGTCTTATTTACAGTTCAAAGAATAGTGAAGCCACAAAGTGACCCAGACTCATGAGGTTACTTTAGCTTGGTGATTGTGCATTTATTTTGTATTATTATGGGTTAAAGATAATGATTCCTATGTTCAGACACATGTTTTAAAGGGAAGGAGTCATTTTTTTTTATTTTTGTATTAATAATAGTGATTATGGAATCAATTATTTTTAATACAAAATGTAATTAAATATTTATTTAGTTTTTATTTAATTCTAATTTTACTAAAACAATTGGGGGCTGCCATGTTGCAGTAAGGACAGTGACTCACCTCAAATATGATAAACAAATTAAAGGCATCAATGGACCTCATTGCATTGTTTCACGGCAGCAACTACACTCCCCTGGGTCCCCCGAAGAAGCGGTAACACGCAAAACACGTATAGGGACTTTCCTTCCCCACACCTACCCTGGCCTTGGTAACCACTTGGTAAGCTCTGGATATGGTTGAATTGTCCTTATAATGTGATGTACCATGACATTGGATTTTTTTCCCCCCCGTTTGGTCCCTATTTGACTATTAGTAACATCCCTGTTGGGAGGCACTGTGGGGTTACCATCTGGGTGAATGGCCTTTGTACTTTGTAAGATATATTCACTTGCTGGCAATAACATACCTGAGCTCTATATGGCTGTACTATCTGGGTAGATGTGTGGAGCTCTTTCATCCTCATCTGTCGTTTCTCCTGTTTATTTATTATATGTACACTGTGTGCAGAATTATTAGGCAAATGAGTATTTTGATTACATGATACTTTTTATACATGTTGTCCTACTCCAAGCTGTATAGGCTTAAGAGCCAACTACCAATTAAGTAAATCAGGTGATGTGCATCTCTGTAATGAGGATGGGTGTGGTATAATGACACCACCCAACACCCTATATAAGGTGTGCCTAATTATTAGGCAACTTCTTTTCCTTTGGCAAAATGGGTCAGAAGAGAGATTTGACGGGCTCTGAAGTCCAAAATTGTGAGATGTCTTGCAGAGAGATGCAGCAGTCTTGAAATTGCCAAACCTTTGAAATGTGATCACCGAACAATCAAGCGTTTCATGGCAAATAGCAAACAGGGTCTCAAGAAGCATGTTGGGCAAAAAAGGCGCAAAATATCTGCCCATGAATTGAGGACAATCAAGCGTGAAGCTGCCAAGATGCATGCCATTTGCCACCAGTTTGGCCATATTTCAGAGCTGCAACGTTACTGGAGTATAAAAAAGCACAAGGTGTGCCATAATCAGGGACATGGCCAAGGTAAGGAAGGCTCAAAAACGACCACCTTTGAACAACAAACATAAGATAAAACTTCAAGGCTGGGCCAACAAATATCTTAAGACTGATTTTTCAAAGGTTTTATGGAGTGATGAAATGAGAGTGACTCTTGATGGGCCAGATGAATGGGCCAGAAGCTGCATCAGTAAAGGGCAGATAGCTCCACTCCAACTCATACGCCAGCAAGGTGGAGGTGGGATACTGGTATGGGCTGGTATCATCAAAGATGAACTTGTAGGACCTTCTCGGGTTGAGGATGGAGTGAAGCTCAACTCCCAGACCTACTGCCAGTTCCTGGAAGACAACTTCTTCAAGCAGTGGTACAGGAAGAAGTCGGTATCGTTCAAGAAAAACATGATTTTCATGCAGGACAATGCTCCATCACATGTATCCAGCTACTCCACAGCATGGCTGGCCAGTAAAGGTCTAAAAGATGAAAAAATAATGACATGGCCCCCTTGTTCACCTGATATGAACCCCATTGAGAACCTGTGGTCCCTCATAAAATGTGAGATCTACAGGGAGAGAAAACAGTACACCTCTCGGCACAGTGTCTGGGAGGCTGTGGTGGCTGCTGCATGCAATGTTGATCGTAAATAGATCAAGCAACTGACAGAATCTATGGATGGTAGGCTGTTGAGTGTCATCATAAAGAAAGGTGGCTATATTGGTATTGTTTTGGGTTTTGTTTTTGCATGTCAGAAATGTATATTTCTAAATTTTGTGCAGTTATATTGGTTTACCTGGTGAAAATAAACAAGTGAGATGGGAATATATATGGTTTTTATTAAGTTGCCTTTGATATTTATGAGTCTTTTGGGTTGATTGAGAACATAGTTGTTGATCAATAATAAAATAAATCCTCTAAAATACAACTTGCCTAATAATTCTGCACACAGTGTATTACATGTATTTTCCATCTCCTTGTACCTTTTTTATATTTAATAAAAACATTCTTTCTATACCTTGATACCGGTGCTTTTTTCCAATCAATTCTGATTTGGAGATGTGATGCTATGTGGGCAAATATAAAGACTTTTTTGTTTTCTGTTTTCACCTCAAATATGGCAGCTCCCTATGCATTGGGTGATAGTCGGAATCCGACCCTATTCTCTAACATTGAGAGCTCTCTGCTGTGAGCTGGACATGCCACCTGGGCTGTCAAAATCACAGCTCTGGGAGGAGACCGCCACCATCTTTGTGGAGTCCACAGTGTATGCTGCGTGCTGCACTTTTCCCCTGTCACCCACTTGGAATGGGGTGACTACTGGTGCTGGGCAGCGGTAATTGCACCCAAACTGATCCTGGTGTGCTGCTCCATCCTGGGTGCTCCCCCATCACCCCACCCCCTGCTACGCCGACTCTGCTCACCCACCTTCCTCCCTCGGCCACTCAGCCCCCCTCCGCCACTCCCCCTCACTCTGCCACTCACCCCCCGAGTGTGCTCACCTCGGGCCTCTGCTCCAGACAGCGCCTCACTGCTCTGTGCTGTGATCGCTGATGGGAGGAACAGACACCAGGTTGACAGGACAGGCTGCCGGGGCCCAGGGTGGAGGTCTGAAGTGAGTGCATGCAGCTGGGAGCGGTGATCGCAGCATGACATCAGTAGTGCAGTGCTGGACCCAGGCTGCAGATCACCCTTCCTTTCCGCATGTCACCTTGAACCTCTGATCCCGGCCTGCAGCTACTCTTGCCAGCCTGGTGTCTCGGCAGTTCCTCCTCTCGGCACTCAGAGCACAGTATATGGGGGCAGGGTATATGGGGCATGGTATACAATGGGGCACAGTATATGGGATTGCAGGAATATTGCAGTACGGTATATCAGGTCACAGTAATATGAGGGCAGAGTATATGGGGCATAGTATACAGTGGGGCACAATATATAGTGGAGCACTATGCTAGCTGTCCTTGGTGAAACTAGACATATCAGGATCCCTTTGCAGGTCCCAACAAGGTGGCTCCACAGTGTGATCCTTAACTTCATCTTCCTTTTTCCTGTTGGAAACACCCAGATTGGGAGGGGGAGCTGTGACAGTAGGATTTCAGCAGCTGCTCCCCCTAGTGTTTAAGAGTGGAAAATATCAAACTTTCATATTTTTTTTTATATTTAGCTCAATTAAAAACAAATAATATTTAAACAAAACATTAAAAAAATAATATTTCACATTTTTTCAGTTATTGAAATTTATTTTTTAAGACACTTTCCCTTTAAGGTTTTGGTTTTGTTGCATTGTTTGGGTCACGGTAGGTATAGGAAAGAACCAAGCAAATGGCGGAAGGGAAGGGAAGTCCAGTGTTTAGGGAAGGGAAAGATGGTGACCCCTGACCAAACCCACCACTGGTCCCTGGGGTCCCTCACCACCCTAGATAGGTTCTGCACTTATGCGCTGAGCCGGATACCTGACCCTAGGTATCCATAGTGCTGGGCCCTGAATACGGAATGGATTGGATGAGCTCTTCATCAACCCCACTAACCACTATAGACAACACAAGGGGGACACACAGGGGAAAAATGCATGAACTACTTCTCCACAGATGACTCAGATAGAAGTTCATTAATGTAACAGGAACAATACCACAGATGAGAGCAAGCCCCCTGCTTGCATCCAGGGCTTGAATGAACAGAGTAATATCACCAGCACCCATCCAGGGAAGATGAGAGTATTTAAGCACATGGACAATACTGATAATCAGCAGCTGGATGGAAGGAAGGCACTGCTGGGTGCTAAAGGAGAGAGATGAAAATCCAGCAGGAAAGCTACTTAATGCAATGAATACTAACAGCAGGAACAATAGAAAGTCAGGGAGCATTTTGCACAGCAGAGCATGGTGACAGAGTGGTTTACCCACAATGATTATAATTGGGGGTCAGTGTAGCATTCAAAAATGGAGAATTGGCACCAATCTGGAGAATGCTAATAACACACCATGTGTGATGCTGGACCTGAATTTCCTGAGTATGAGCAAGTTAGAGTCCAGGACTTGATTACCAGGAGAAACATTAAGTATTTATATCAGAGAAGGCCCAAAAATGTTTTTAGTAGAAAAATTAGTCCTAGATATTATATTTAAAAAAACAAACAAAAAATCCCCGAAACAGATGAGATTTTTCTATTTTTTTACAGTGATTATATCAATAATATCCAAACAATTGTTGTTATTATCCTTGAGTGTTCAGTAAAGCTTATGTTGACTTGTCTTTGTTCTTTGATTCACTTTCTTTTCCCCTTCAATCCTTCCTGCTACCCCGATCTACTCTTCCCCCTCCATATATTCTTCCTCCCCTACCAATAAAAATAGTGTGACAAAAATAAATGTATAGGGAATCCAACGTTTTAGCACTTGAGTAGATAAACTCTTCATTACAGCTTAATAACAAGGCCCATCCCAAGATACTTTATCCTTACTATAATCAGAAGAAGTCCTTGGCTGACTTTTAATCTTTTCACATACATGAAATTATCATTGTTCCTGTTACCAGCATTGTATGCCAGGCACTGATAATGTTACCCTACAACACCAAGCACTCACGAAATAATTTGCACTCTTGGGCAGTAAGAGAAATAGACCTGATTTTTGTGTAAGCTTACGGTATAGATAAAAGATATTGATCTAAGTTTGGAGTTACTTGACCAAATCTTAACCCCTTAACGACCGCGGGCCGTAAAATTACGTCCTAAATGACATAATCTTACTGCCCGCGGTCCTCCGGCGGCAGCATGCCGCGATCGGCACACATCTCAGCTGATTTTCACAGCTGAGATGTGTGCCTGCTAGGCACGAGCAGAATCGTTATCTGCTCGTGCCGATTAACCCCTTATATGGCGCTGTCAATACATGACAGCGCCATTATAAGCGCGATTGCGGTAAGCATTTACTTACCGCCCGAAACCGGAAGTCACGTGACGCGATCACGTGACTCCCGATAGTTGTCATGGTAGCACAGGGTCATGTGATGACTCTTGTACTACACATGACTTGGTTTCACTTTCGCTGTGCCCGGGGCACAGCAAAAGAGAAAGACAGCGTATCTGCTGTTTACAGCCTTCCAGCTGTGATCAGCAGATACTGCAGAGCGATCGGAATGCTGATCGCAATAGCCCCCTAGGGGGACTAGTAAAATAAAAAAAAAAAGTTAAAAAATAAGTTTTAAAAAATTAAAAAAAAACAAAAAAACCTAAAAGTTCAAATCACCCCCCATTCGCCCCATTGAAAATTAAAGAGTTAAAAAAATAAAAAATATACACACATTTGGTATCGCCGCGTTCAGAAACGCCCGATCTATCAAAATATAAAATCAATTAATCTGATCAGTAAACGGCGTAGTGGCAAAAAAATTCCAAACGCCAAAACGACGTTTTTTTGTCGCCACAACTTTTGCGCATAATGCAATAAGAGGCGATCAAAACGTAGCATCTGCGCAAAAATGGTACCGTTAAAAACGTCAGCTCGAGACGCAAAAAATAAGCCGTCATTGAGCCTAAGATCCCGAAAAATTAAAACGCTACGGGTCACGGAATATGGCGTAAAACGTGCGCCACTTTTTTTGGACAAACTTCCGATTTTTTTTTAACCCCTTATATAAAAGTAAACCTATACATGTTTGGTGTCTACGAACTCGCACTGACCTGAGGCATCACACCCACACATCAGTTTTACCATATAGTGAACACAGTGAATAAAATATCTCAAAAACCATAGTGCTATCGCACTTTTTTTGCAATTTTTCAGCATTTGGAATTTTTTTGCCATTTTCTAGTACACAATATGGTAAAACTGATGGTTTCATTTAAAAGTACAGCTCGTTCCGCAAAAAATGAGCCCTCACATGACCATATTGACTGAAAAATAAAAAACTTACGTCTCTCAGAAAAAGAATGGCGAAAAAAAAAAACGGAAAGCGAAAAATCGGCCGGTCGTGAAGGGGTTAATAGAGCAAAGTTGTTTTTGCTTCATGCTGGGAAAAATAAGTCTTTTAGGCTCATAAATCAGTCGTTGAAGTCAATGGTATAATTAAAAACTAATAGTTCCTTGTTCAAAAGGACTCTCGGCTTCTTGGAGGTCAGTGGAGGTGGTAAGGGCAATGATGGTAATGTTATATTTGGTGTAGCAGAGTGCATGATTATACTGTAGCCTTTGGAGTACTATAGTTTTTTTGCTTAATGGGCTACATGATAATAGATGATGGGAGACATTGGGCTGGATTGAAAAAGTGTTATAAAGTGAACCTCTCATGTGAATAATAGCTATTAACCTGCAGATACCATGTTAATCTTCAGGTTAATAGCATGCTAAAGCTGTGTGGCTACTGAACTGATTGCACAACTACTAGAAATAAATTATGTTTATGTTTCTCGGCAGTCTCCAGCTTTTAGCCATAAAGGTGATGCTTCATTGACTACTTAGTACAAAATAAGTGGCAACTGTATCATGCCTAGGCACTGCCTGACAGCCAACTCTGAACTCATGCACTTCTTGGCTGGCAATCAGTGCTGGGACATGGTTACAGTTAACATTCACTATGAACTAAGTGATGACTGTAGCCATGCCAGCACCACCCTACCCCCATGACTGAAAGACAGAGCCTGCCAGGAAAAATAAATGTAACTTCCTTCCGGTAGCCGCACTTTCAGTGCTGCAGCCATAAAGCTTTGGAACATTATTGTCAAGGGGTGTGAGAGGATAATACAGGACCAGGGCTCCTAGACTGGCCCTCAGGCTAGTAGGCTCTAGCTGTCCCTTAACCCAGAGATCCTTCTATTGGTTAAGATGTCTGGCCTGCCTTCCTTACCCTGCTCCTGGTCAAACCTGATATAATACCCCCTCTCCCTCACCCCAGGGGAGGATCGTGACAGGAATGATTGAACCCACAGACATGGACAAATGGGGAAACCAAAACTGTATGATACAGCTAGAAGACATGGAGATATAAGACAATACATGTTAAAAAGGAAATAAAGAGCAAAGAGGAAAAACAGGCTTTGAGAGGATTTTGACAGCCCACCAATCAGCATGCAATAAATGACGAGCAACTACAACACAACAGCACACGGACGGATTTAGCAAAAGCTATAGTCGGCATGGGAAGACAGGCTCCACCATCTTAAAAAGGTGGGGAGTAACTGGGATTGGTCTCCCACAAAATGTGATCCAAGAGGTAACCAACAGTCTAGCAGAGATTAACTCTTGTAAGCCCAATCACTAATGAGTACACAGCTGTGCAACTCAGAAGCCCCAGAGAAAACATAGTATAGAATATCTGATTCTGCTGTATGAACAGCATCAGATGCCGCCATGACACTCAGCAAGTTTAAAGCCAAACACTGTGTGACAGCTATTAACCTGCAGATTAACCTCCATAAGTGTAGGGTAAAAGCATTTTTCACTTTTTCACTTGACAGGTTCCCTATATTAATGAAGTGGTTTATGCTAACAACAGTTCTTGTCTAGGATATTGAAGATGTAACTCCTGGTTGATCTATGGTTTTAAAGGTATTCAATGCTAATATTCTTGGAACTCTGAATCACTAAAAAAGTCAATGTTAACATCCTTGGTAATCCAATGAACTTGTAGTGTTGGCTCTCCAAACATTGTGTAGTTCTGATTAAATACTGATTAGTCATTCACTTGTCTCTTTTTAATCGATAGGCAAGCGGCAAGTTTAAGATCCTACTTTTTCTTACTAAACTTATGTTAAAGCCTCCAGAGAGGACATCTCGGCATATATAGAACAGCAGAATATGATACAGCAGCAGTTTGTTCCAGAATATATTTGTTATGGGTTGTTTTGCTGAGTTGAATCCTTTTATTTGCAAGTCAAGGAAAGCAACAGACCAAAGTGAAGGCACAGTGGGAAGTGGATCATGATGGATCAGGACATCTGTGCATGCAGGACAACAGGCAGACAAGCAAAAGCAGGGTACAACTGAAGACATAGGCTATGTGCCCATGGGACAACGTACCCGCGGATTTTGCCGTGGGAAAACCCGCGGATTTATCTGGATTTTTCAGATAAATCTGCAGGTTAACGCAAGTACAGACACTCCCCATGTTATCCTATGGGATTTGGGGAGTGGTGTATCAATGCTTCGGTATGTGCGGCTGCAGAATATGCTGCGGATGTTCGGCAGCCGCACATAACTGCATGTCAATTATTCATGCGGAAATATCTGCGGATGTCCCTGTGAAGATGTAATTTACCCTCTCACTGTATATGCTGTGATACTATGTCATAATATGTATATTTCCCTGGTTGTATTAGTTGTAATTCATGTATTTTCTTGGGGGAGCTACTGGTCTCAATGTGTCTCTCTCATACAATTGCAGTCTTGGCATCTAATGTGATTATGTAAATAGCCGGTCCTCTTCTATCCAGAGTTGTGTATCTAATCTGTAATTGCATTGGCCAGTGAAGGAATAGTCATTGTTCTTTACAGCAGGGGATCCCTTCATCTACTGTGGCTGGCAGACATATTGGAGCCCTGTGATGGACCAAACCATTGATGATAGGATGTGTGACCCCTACCCCCTGAACAAACATGGTGGGCTGGTCAAGCAGCCCAGACAATGCATTTCCCTTTTTGTAACTTCAGAGTGAGCTGAAACTTGAAGAGAGCAGGAGCCCCAGCCTGGGTGGCTGTGGACACGGACGGAGCTAGGCCTGTGTGGCGGCCCGTGGGATTGTGTGGAACTCTTTGGACTACTGTAAGGACGATTGCTTTGTTATCCGGTCCGAGGATTGTCGGGAAGGGCCACCGAATCTGTTTTACGTGGACTTATCGTGTGCTGTTCCAGTGTTCTTGTGAATAAACCTGTTGGATCGTCCCTCGGCCTCATCCATCCTTTGCTCTGTTGTACACTCCCGTCACAAACTGGTTGGCAGCGCTGGGATCAGAGCAGAAGGAATGGAGGACAATGGCTCAACATCAGGAACCAGCACTGCAGAGTACAAGACCTGGACTTTGGGGAGCCTGCAATCAAAGGCCCGTGAAGTAGGAGTTCGTTTCAAAGGACTCTCCAAGGAGCAGCTGATTGAGGCGCTAGAAGGAGTCTGTTCGCAAAATGACGTGGAGGAAGGATCCTCACAGCAAACGGAAGAAAGACGGCAGCCGGAGGTGAATACCCAAAAAAGTCAATGGGTTGTGTGGTACAAGGAGGAGATGGCACTGCTTGGAGATGAGGCCACCATAGAAGATAAGAGGGAGGCCATGCGTGGAGCTAAAGAGAAGGAGCGCAGGATGGAGGAGATGGCACTGCTGGATAAGGAGCTCGCTGTGGAAGCCGCGAGAGGTTCCAGACAGACTGTAACCCCAGCACCCATCATGAGGGAACTTCCCAGGGTGTCCCGCAAAGACTTTAAGCCGTTTAATGAGGCTGCAGGCGACATTGAGGGCTTCTTCCAGGACTTTGAGCATCAGTGTCGATTAATGGAAGTCCCGGACAGGGAGCGTGTCCGGCATCTGGTTGGGCTCCTAGAGGGGGGAGCTGCTGAAGCCTATAGAGCTATGGACCCTCGGTGGAACTGTGAGTATGCGGATATTAAACAGACTATTCTAGAACATTATGCTGTGACCCCAGAAACTTACAGGACTCAGTTCCGTGCTTTAGCCTGTGATGGGGAAGTGTCTTTTAAGATATATGCTCATAGACTCAAACAAATATGTAATCGCTGGCTGGAGGCAGAGGAGGCCTTATCTTGGGAGACCTTCCTGCAGGTCATCCTAAAAGAACAATTCTTTGCCCAGTGCCCCGCTGAGATCCGGGAATGGGTGCGTGAGAGAAAACCAGCGACAGTGGAGGAAGCTGCTGCTCTCGCTGATGAGGCTCTCACCATCAAGCCTCAGTGGAGGGTTCTGTTGGAGGAGGGAGAGACGCCTAACAGCTCCACAACACCGGATGCCCCCAGTTATTCTGTCCCCCTTGTTCCCCGTTCCTCTAAGCAACCACATGTTGATACCCGTGTTAATGTGCCTCCAGTTGCTTCTACTGCACTTTCTGGAATACGCCGGGGAGAGGAAGTAACAGAGCGCAGGTGTTATGTTTGTAGGCATCCCGGGCATTTGCAGGCCTCATGCCCAGCCAGGACATGGAGGAATCATCCTCAAACCCCTACAGCACCTTCAGGTGGGAGCCGGCCTCCAAGTTCCCCTACCCCTTACCCAAGAGGACGCCTTGGATGGAGGGAGACCCAGCTCAGATGCTATCAATGTGGACAGCCAGGGCATCGGCAAGTCTCCTGCCCAGCTGTTCAAATGAGGACTGATCCTGCACCCAATCGGATTGTTAATTATTTACAGCCCAGTGCCATGGAGGAAGATGTGGCACCGTTATGTGAGGACTGGCCTAGTGACTCAGCCCCCCATGTTGCACCACCAGGAGTTTACGGGGTGCGACCCGCAGTTATGACGACTTCTGCTCATCGAGGTAAGCACTTGCAGGAGGTTGTGCTGGATGGACAGAGACTTGTTGGATTTTGTGACTCGGGTGCTTTCCTCACACTGGCTGATCCCCGAGTGGTTCGGCCTGAGGCAATCCATAGAGGACCTGGGATTGTTATTGAACTGGCTGGTGGACAAAGGAGGACTATTCCCACAGCCACTGTGGATCTGAACTTTGGTTTTGGGGTCAGGCGATGTGTGGTTGGGGTGATGGGTGGTCTGCCTGCAGCTGTTCTCCTGGGCAATGATGTGGGAGAGCTACGATGCCAATTCGTGGCTGCATGAAGCCACATGTAAGTAACGCTCTGCCTGTGTGTACTTAACCAGTGACCTGTAGAGGTCCCTAGTACGTACACAAGTTGGGAGGGGGAGGGATTGTGAAGATGTAATTTACCCTCTCACTGTATATGCTGTGATACTATGTCATGATATGTATATTTCCCTGGTTGTATTAGTTGTAATTCATGTATTTTCTTGGGGGAGCTACTGGTCTCAATGTGTCTCTCTCATACAATTGCAGTCTTGGCATCTAATGTGATTATGTAAATAGCCGGTCCTCTTCTATCCAGAGTTGTGTATCTAATCTGTAATTGCATTGGCCAGTGAAGGAATAGTCATTGTTCTTTACAGCAGGGGATCCCTTCATCTACTGTGGCTGGCAGACATATTGGAGCCCTGTGATGGACCAAACCATTGATGATAGGATGTGTGACCCCTACCCCCTGAACAAACATGGTGGGCTGGTCAAGCAGCCCAGACAATGCATTTCCCTTTTTGTAACTTCAGAGTGAGCTGAAACTTGAAGAGAGCAGGAGCCCCAGCCTGGGTGGCTGTGGACACGGACGGAGCTAGGCCTGTGTGGCGGCCCGTGGGATTGTGTGGAACTCTTTGGACTACTGTAAGGACGATTGCTTTGTTATCCGGTCCGAGGATTGTCGGGAAGGGCCACCGAATCTGTTTTACGTGGACTTATCGTGTGCTGTTCCAGTGTTCTTGTGAATAAACCTGTTGGATCGTCCCTCGGCCTCATCCATCCTTTGCTCTGTTGTACACTCCCGTCACAGTCCCGCCTTTCTTTTATGGAGATAGGGCCGGGACTTCCGCAGGTATTTCCGCACTTGTCCCGCAGATTTACTGCAACAAAAATGCTCAAATCCCGCAGGACTGGATAGCTGCGGATTCCGGGGAGCAGCTGCAGTAAACTTGCGAACAAACCTGCGGCAAAGTCAGCGGGTACATTGTCCCGTGGGTGCATAGCCATACAGCCAAGAATGTAGATAGTCACAAGAACTGTAGATATATAAATGGTTATCCATTGTTAAAAGTGTTGGACAGGCAAACTGGATACTTGCTAGCAATTAGATTACACAGGACTGCAGCAATATTGTACTGTGAACAGCATGAGTTTAGCAGGGAATAGTTCGTTATTAATGATGAGTGAGCACTACCATGATCTGGTGCTCGGTACTCGTTAAGAGCAGTTTGATACTTGGATTTGCATGACTCAAGCATCTGAGTATAATGGAGTTCAATGAGAGACTTGAGCAAATTTTTTTGGAAATCTTCCAGAAAAATGCTTGACTCCCCCATTGACTTCCATTGTACTCATGTGCACCCATTTGAGCACCAACTGCTCTTAATGAGTACCCAGCACCCAAGCATGGTGGTGCTGATCACTATTTGTTATGCTGAGAGCTGACAAAAGGTTCACTGCAGGTCTGAGCCAGGAAGTAAATGCAGATACTGTAGATCAGAGGTCTCAAACACGCAGCCAGCGGACGCATGCGGTCCCTGAGGCTGCATGTTTCAGCCCACAGACCCCCTGACGATCGCGGCCCTATGCCGGGGGTCGTCGCCAGCAGAGCACAGTTGAATGATTTGTGGTGCCGTGCAGAGATGCTTTCTGCACTATACCAATGGCTGCTACCCGCCAATCAAATGCAAGGAGGTGACATCGCTGTATGACATCACCTTCTTGCATCTGATTAGCAGAGAGCAGCCATTGGTATAGTGCAGAAAGCTCCGCTGCGTGTCACTGCAAATTATTAAACTGTAGTAAAGCCTTGCCAGCGCCGATCCCCGGCATAGGGTGACGATCTTCATAAGTTCTGCGTGCCACAACAAGCAGGTAAGATACAGTCAGGGCCAGAAATATTTGGACAGTGACACAAGTTTTGTTATTTTAGCTGTTTACAAAAACATGTTCAGAAATACAATTATATATATAATATGGGCTGAAAGTGCACACTCCCAGCTGCAATATGAGAGTTTTCACATCCAAATCGGAGAAAGGCTTTAGGAATCATAGCTCTGTAATGCATAGCCTCCTCTTTTTCAAGGGACCAAAAGTAATTGGACAAGGGACTCTAAGGGCTGCAATTAACTCTGAAGGCGTCTACCTCGTTAACCTGTAATCAATGAAGCAGTTAAAAGGTCTGGGGTTGATTACAGGTGTGTGGTTTTGCATTTGGAAGCTGTTGCTGTGACCAGACAACATGCGGTCTAAGGAACTCTCAATTGAGGTGAAGCAGAACATCCTGAGGCTGAAAAAAAAGAAAAAATCCATCAGAGAGATAGCAGACATGCTTGGAGTAGCAAAATGAACAGTCGGGTACATTCTGAGAAAAAAGGAATTGACTGGTGAGCTTTGGAACTCAAAAAGGCCTGGGCGTCCACGGATGACAACAGTGGTGGATGATCGCCGCATACTTTCTTTGGTGAAGAAGAACCCGTTCACAACATCAACTGAAGTCCAGAACACTCTCAGTGAAGTAGGTGTATCCGTCTCTTAGTCAACAGTAAAGAGAAGACTCCATGAAAGTAAATACAAAGGGTTCACATCTAGATGCAAACCATTCATCAATTCCAAAAATAGACAGGCCAGAGTTAAATTTGCTGAAAAACACCTCATGAAGTCAGCTCAGTTCTGGAAAAGTATTCTATGGACAGATGAGACAAAGATCAACCTGTACCAGAATGATGGGAAGAAAAAAGTTTGGAGAAGAAAGGGAACGGCACATGATCCAAGGCACACCACATCCTCTGTAAAACATGGTGGAGGCAACGTGATGGCATGGGCATGCATGGCTTTCAATGGCACTGGGTCACTTGTGTTTATTGATGACATAACAGCAGACAAGAGTAGTCGGATGAATTCTGAAGTGTACCGGGATATACTTTCAGCCCAGATTCAGCCAAATGCTGCAAAGTTGATCGGACGGCGCTTCATAGTACAGATGGACAATGACCCCAAGCATACAGCCAAAGCTACCCAGGAGTTCATGAGTGCAAAAAAGTGGAACATTCTGCAATGGCCAAGTCAATCACCAGATCTTAACCCAATTGAGCATGCATTTCACTTGCTCAAATCCAGACTTAAGACGGAAAGACCCACAAACAAGCAAGACCTGAAGGCTGCGGCTGTAAAGGCCTGGCAAAGCATTAAGAAGGAGGAAACCCAGCGTTTGGTGATGTCCATGGGTTCCAGACTTAAGGCAGTGATTGCCTCCAAAGGATTCGCAACAAAATATTGAAAATAAAAATATTTTGTTTGGGTTTGGTTTATTTGTCCAATTACTTTTGACCTCCTAAAATGTGGAGTGTTTGTAAAGAAATGTGTACAATTCCTACAATTTCTATCAGATATTTTTGTTCAAACCTTCAAATTAAACGTTACAATCTGCACTTGAATTCTGTTGTAGAGGTTTCATTTCAAATCCAATGTGGTGGCATGCAGAGCCCAACTCGCGAAAATTGTGTCACTGTCCAAATATTTCTGGACCTAACTGTACGTGCCCACGATCAGGACTCACTGCATCCTGGATGCAGTGGGTCCTAACCTGCAGGGCTGCAAGTCTCCTCTGCAGGATATCATAGGAGACTTCAGCAGCCTGTGCTCACGATCAGGGTTTAGGGCGCTGCGATCTCATCGCTGTGTTCTCCCTCCAGAGGACGCTTGCGACTCCACAGCATACAACTCACATGCTGGGGCCTCTGAAAGCCGCACCGCAAGTTGCTATGAGCCGCACACACACAGTAGCATGGGATTTCTAGAAATCCCATCCACTCTGCTTGTACTGCACATCACAGCATTTTAGATCCAGCTGAAATATGCTGCCTCCAATACTCTGCAAACACTGACCATGGGCACACAGAGAACGGAGGTTAGGTGAGGAGAAATTGTTTTTTGAGTATTACTAAAGGATGGGCAC
The DNA here is from genome assembly GCF_048569485.1 of Anomaloglossus baeobatrachus. Taxonomy (NCBI): domain Eukaryota; kingdom Metazoa; phylum Chordata; class Amphibia; order Anura; family Aromobatidae; genus Anomaloglossus; species Anomaloglossus baeobatrachus. The sequence goes on from NC_134355.1 coordinate 442,649,927, forward strand.
AATACTTCTGGGCACAAGGATGGGCACAATGCTACAAGGATGGGCACAATGCTACAAGGATGGGCACAATACTACAAGGATGGGCACAATACTACAAGGATGGGCACAATACTACAAGGATGGGCACCATACTTCAAGGATCAGCACAATACTACAAGGATGGGCTCAATACTACAAGGATGGGCACAGTACTACAACTATGGGCAGAATACTACAAAGATGGGCACAATACTACAAGGATGGGCACAATACTACAAGGATGGGCACAATTCTACAAGGATGGGCACAATTCTACAGTGCACATGGGCACAATGCTATAGGGCACAGGGATGAGCATAATGCTACAGGGCACAAGGATGAGCACAATACTACAGGGCACAAGGATGAGCATAATACTACAGGGCACAAGGAAGGGCACAATACTACAGGGCACAAGGATGGGCACAATACTACAGGGCACAAAGATGAGCACAATACTCCAGGGTACAAGGATGAGTACAATACTACAGGGAAAAAGGAAGTGCAGAATACTACTGGGCACAAGAATGAGCACAATACTACTAAGCACAAGGATGAGCACAATACTACTAGGCACAATGATGGGCACAATACCCAAAGGATGAGCACAATACTACAAGGATGAGTATATTACTACAGGGCACATGGATGGGGTACATTACTGCAGCATGGGGACATTACTACAAGATGTTGGCTAAGATTACTATATGACTTTGTCATGCAAGGAATGCGGCCCCTCTTAATGTTTTTTCTATGTACGGCCCATACACCCAGCTGAGTTTGAGACCCCCGCTGTAGATAATAAACAAGCAGGTGTTTTCTGAAGAAAACATAAACCAGATAGGAGTAATAGATTGTGAGACTAACTCCAAAAGTACATATGGAGCAGAATACAAAGCTAATTTAATACTCAGACAGCACATGGATGTTTGAGGCAACCAGAAAGGTTCGGTGATGTTGTCAAAATGGTTCCCAAAATTGCTTGTTAAACCCAGCATGGACTACAGCAAAGGGAGATGACCATAGAAGGGGGCAGGGACTGAACTGATGCTTGGACAGACGAGTGATAATTTTATTTTTTTTCACTTTCTGTAGTGCAAAAATCTTTCTAATGTAGCCCAACCAACCCTACAGATATTCCGTGGCTACATTCCTACTTCCGTTTCCAATCCATTCCTAACTGTTTAGTCTGTGGTCATTCAGAATTGTCCATGTAACCACTATAAACTACAATTCCAACAAGTCCCCTGCTTCTCCCAATTCCCTGCACTCTTCCATACACAGATAATATGTAATCTATAATCTCCCAGCAGTACCAGATACAAAGCTGCCATGATTATATCAATAGATATTCACCTTTGTTATTAATTATAAATATATTTTAATAGTTATATAATTAAACATGATTATCATCTGTCCTCATTAACTGAATAAAGGATTAGAACTAGGGATGATCGAATACTTCAAATATTCAGCTTCGTGAAAATTTGCCGAATAGGTCGCCTCTATTCGACTATTCGCGAATATTCAATGTGCAATGTAAGTCTATGGGAAACCCGAATAACAACTATTCGGAACTACTCGGGCTTCCCATAGACTTACATTGCACATCGAATATTCGCATAGCGGCGACCTATTCGGATATTCGCGAAGCCGAATATTTGAGGTATTCCATCATCCCTAATTAGAACATATCAATGTTTTATGTTTTAATGTTTTGTTTATTGAAACAAAAGATGATAATAATTCACATACATCAGAAATCACAGTCTTAACTAATACAATAACATTCGCGTCAGATGCTTCCCGTTTTAACTCTATGACTCGAATTACTCCTGAAATAGACTGAACCATCGGGTACTGGGGAAGTCCGAATTAATGTAGTAGCCTGGTTTCTGTACTAAGCTGTAACATTTTTAACAACAAACTCAAAGAAACATGAAGTAGAGGAGGAGCTAGAATCTAGTTAAGCGAGTTTTATCACCTGAAATTGAGCTCCATAATTAGAATTAGAGGGTTAAGAGGCAGTAGGAAAGAGGGGAGAGAAAGAAAAGAGAGAAGAAAGGAGAGGATTTTGGTCCTAGGTCCGATCAGTCCGTGATAAGAATTCTTAGACATCTGTCACTCATCTCAATGGAGGGGGGTGAGGGGTGGCTCATAGACCCCTATGCTGCCTTCTGCGAAGTCACTATTGAAAATTGAGGTTTAGACTTATAGACTTGCCAACCCTCCCAGACCTGGAGGAAAGAGAGCATATTTTGACGCGAGAGGGCTGAGAGTTCTTCGACGTGATATAATTGGTCGATCTTCATCAAGAGCTGCTCGAGAGTAGGGGATTTCGTTGTGCGCCACAGTTGAGCTATGAGAAGCTTACAAGCTGAACCTACAAATGACGCCAGTTTTGAAGAAGCTTTATCTTTAGGCCACATTGGGAAGTTCAGAAGCATTTGTCCAGGTTCCAGGACCCCCTGTTTGCCTGTGAGTTCAGATATTAACTGTGATGCCATCCTCCAGAAGGTCTGGATAGTCGGACAAGTCCACCACATGTGTAGATAAGTACCCCTGTCTCTCACGCAGCGCCAGCATTGATCTGAGTTGGAAGAGCTCCACGTATTAGACAAGGTGGGAACAATGTACCACCTCGTTATCACTTTAAATGAATTCTCTTGAACTCTCACACAGCATGACGGACCGTGTGAGGCATTGTAAATTTGGTTTGTTTGTAAATCAGTAAATGTAGAGCTCAGATCCCTTTCCCATCTTAGTATATATGCTCTCTTTACCACCAGTTTTTTTGTAAGCAGGGTATGGTATAAGTTAGAAAGAATTTTCCTGGGAGCCCGGGATTGCATGCAAAAAGATTCGAATGCAGTTAAAGGTCTGTCGAGATGAGTATGAGGTAATAATGGCTGAATCACATGTTTTAACTTTGTATGATGTAGAAACGTGAGCTTAGAGAGGCTTGGGTTCATGCTCATCTCCCGTTCAGATATCAGAGAGCCATCCATCAGAAGATCAGCCAACGGAACATTCACCTTGGTCAGGAAAGGGGATTTCGTGGACGCGGCCCGGTTTACATCGGCATCTAAGATGTCGGAAACTTGGATTAGAGGGGAGAGAGGCGGGGCCAATGTCTCGCTGTTTTCCTTCCATTTGTGCAAGAGAGTTCTCGTAAGCTCATTTATGAAGGATCTTTTGTCCCTCTGATTAGCAGGGGAAAGTAGCATTGCTCGCAAAGATGTGGGGGCTAGGTATTCTTCTATAGAAATCCATAATTTAGTCGGGGGGCGTCTAATCCAGTCTATCGTTCTAGAGAGGACTGCGGCATGATAATAAAGTGCTATATTGGGTAGTCCCATGCCCCCCCTGTCCCTTGGTAAACTCAGTGTTTGAAAGTTGATTCTCGGTTTATGTTTGTGCCAGATATAATTGGATATTAAAGAGTTACACTTGGATAGAAAAGATATGGGAATTGGTATGGGTAGCATTTGAAAAAGGTAGATAAACTTTGGAAGTATAATGCTTTTAATTAAATTTTTCCGACCTATCCACGAGAGGAAGGGAGCCGTCCATGAGGCTATATGCGCAGAAAGTGTAGGAAGAAGGGGCTTGTAATTGAGATCAAATAGAGATTTGAAGGTTTTCCCCAACTTGATGCCTAAATATGTTATGTGACTATTTGGCCACCTAAAGGGAAACGAATTTTGAAGAGATTTAGTAACTTTGCTGGCGAGGTTAATACTTAGTGCTTCTGACTTTGATAAATTAATTTTGAAGTTAGACCATCGGCCGTACTCCTCTAATATTTTCATAAAGGCAGGGAAACCCCTCTCCGGCTTGGACATTACCACCAACAAATCGTCAGCAAAGGCGGCGGACTTGTGGTGAATTCCCTGTAAATTGAACCCCTCTATGTCCCGGTCCTGTTGAATGGAGGCTAGCAAGGGCTCCATGACCAGGACAAAGAGTAAGGGGGACAAGGGGCAACCCTGCCTTGTACCATTTTTAATGTCAAAAGGGTCGGTGAGGGTATTATTTATTTTAATCCTGGCCGTGGGTGATGTGTACATCTGTAGTATTGCGCTTATGATATCTGGTGGGAAATGGAAGGCCTCCAACGTCCCCCGCAAGAATGTCCAGACCACCCTATCAAATGCCTTCTCGGCATCCGTTCCCAGCAGCACTAGAGGCAGCTTATGGATCCTGGCGTATTGCATCAAGTTCAGTACTCTTAGTGCGTTATCCTTCCCTTCTCGCCCTCTGACAAAACCTGATTGTTCTGGGGAGACGAGATCTGGGAGAATATCTGCCACACGATTGGCTATTAAGCTAGCAAATATCTTTAGGTCCACATTCAGAAGTGAGATGGGCCTATAGTTTCCACAGCACTCAGGGTCCTTCCCATCTTTATGTATTAATGATATATGTGCCTCTAGTGCTTGTTTGGGTATAGGGACGCCGAGTAGAAGAGCGTTGCATGAAGCTAATAGATGATCCCCCAAGACATCAAAGAATTTCTTATAATAGATAATGGGAAGGCCATCTGGACCTGGAGCCTTCCCCACGGGGCTCTTGGACAGGATGGACTGAACCTCTGCTCGGGAGAACGGTTTTTCTAAGGACGCCTGTTGTGTTTTAGAGAGTTTCAGAAGATTTAATTTAGTTAAGTAGTTTTGTATATCACATTTCCTCTTATCTCTCTCCACTGCCGACTCTTCCGGTCGGATTTGGTATAAATTTTTATAAAAGCGAAGGAATTCTTCCGATATTTGAGAATAGTCTTGCGTGCGGTGGCCCTGTGGGGTTTTAATTGCATGTATGAACGTACGAGCCTGTCTTTTTTTTATCATGGACATCATGAGTTTAGAGGCCTTGTCCCCATGTAGGAACATACGATTCCTCCAACTGAGATAGAACTTAGCCGACTGTTTATTGAGTATATCTCTCAGTTCAATGCGCTTCGCCGTCAATTGTTCTAATGTCTGTTGGGAAAGAGACTTCTTATGCTGGGCCTCCAACGTCGCTATCTCAGCATACAGAGTCTGCAAAAACAAATTCCTCTGCTTGTTGAGATGTGAGGAGATGGAAATTAGTTCTCCCCTAATGACCGTCTTATGCGCTTCCCACAACAACGGGGCCGCAATATCCGGTGCCTTGTTCTCTGCAAAGTAATTACGGAGACATTCGGATATGCGTTTCTTGTTGTCTTCCGAGGAGAGAATTGACTCATTCAATCTCCACGTACGATGTAGCCAATACGGCCTCAGGAGTGAGAAACTAGCTGCAACATAAGCATGGTCAGAGTAGGGTGTAGATTGGATCTCTGAATCGTTTACATTGGGTAATAGGTGTCTAGGTAGAAAAATGTTAGTCTAGTCTGTGGTACGACTTATGAGGATTCGAGAAGAATGTGAAATCTTTTGCTGTGGGGTGTTGGTAGCGTCAGATGTCTATTAGAGAGAGGGATTGGAGAGAGCATTTAATCCGAGATAGGTCCCTTAAAGAGAGGTGGCTTTTCCTTGCAGTAGAGTCTAATTTGGGCTCCATAGCCACATTAAAGTCACCGCACAATATAGGAGTACCTTCTGAAAAATTGCGGAATTTTTTGAGCGTGGACAGCAACCATCGAATCTGTTTGACATTTGGGGCATATACATTCCCTAGGGTCACCATAGAACCCGCCAACATACCCTTGACAAAAATATATCGACCCTCAGGGTCAGTAGCGATATCTTGAGCTAAAAAGGGTATATCCTTAGCGAGTGCTATGGAAACTCCTCTAGAGCCTTTGCGTGTGGAAGGAGCGTGAAACCAAGTGTTGTAGTGTGCTTTGGTAAAGCTTGGGATTTTGCATTCACGAAAATGCGTTTCTTGGAAGAATATCATATCAGCATGCCTCTTTTTTTGGCTATGCAAGGTCTGTGACCTTTGTACAGGGGAGTTCAGGCCATGCGCATTCAGGCTTATTACCGTAAATACCTTATGATGTGACGCCATGTTGGCGCAAACGGGATGACAATCTGTTCTTATCCCTTTGAGATGGATGGATCGGACCTATGACCAATGAAAGAGTGAAGAAGACAGATAGATTGGGAAGTAGAAAAAGGTTTAAAGAGGAACAAGGTATTAGTATCAACATTTTCAACTAGTTGAAATTCAGACAAAAAAGAGTGTGCCTTAAGAGGGAGCAATAAGTGCAAAACCCCTGTAATAACTTCACATTTTAGGTTAGCATAATCAGTTAGATATATCAGAAGACCCAATCAGGAAACCCCTTCAAGGAGGTTCGCCCTCAGAGTACATCTGCAGTTTCTTCGCCGCTTTGCGCCGGGCTCTGTGGGTCTTCGGGGTAAGGCTATGCCATGGGGCTGGATCCGGAAGCAATTGCAGTGTAGCCGCCGAGCGGTGAATTTCCAACTCCGGATATTTATCCAGAGTGATCCCCAAATCTTCATAAATCCTTCTTATCTCCCCCGAGGTTTTGGCTTGGTAATGTTTTCCATTGGCAGTTATAGCAATGCCGAACGGATATAACCAGCGGTATGGAAACTGGCGTTGGCGTAGCACCGTTGTGAAGGGTTGTTGGAGCCTTCTTTTGGTCAGGGTGGTAGAAGCGAGGTCCTGAAAAATCATAATGTTAGAGCCTTCATGACTTATAGAATCCGCTTCTCTGGCTTTTTTCAGAATAAGTTCTTTAACTCAATAATCCAGGAAGCGGCATATAACATCCCTTGGTGGTTCCCCTTGTTTAGGTCTGGGTCTCAGCGATCTATGGGCTCTTATCAGTTCCAGTGTTGGAGCAGGGTCTGTATCTATCAAATCAGCAAACATGCCCTGTAGGGTCGGGATCAAAGCTTCATTCGCTACCGATTCTGGAAGGCCCTTTAATCTGAGGTTGTTTCGTCTTTCTCTATTTTCATGGTCTTCCAGGATGGCATGTATTTGATTGATATTATCCTCCTGTTGACGTAGACAGGAGATGACAGAATTGGAGGTGGAGGTTATTGTGGCTTGGGCCGCTTCGAGGGATTCCACCCTGTGTCCAATTTGGCCAATTTCTTGCTTGATATCAGAAAGCTCCTTTGCCACCGGCTCCAACGCATTTTTAAGGATCCGTTTTATAAAGGATCTTGAGATGGGGAGACTCTTGCTGTTATCCGCTCCTTCAGTGTCACTTTCATCATCTTCCACATCCTGTATGTCATTAGTAGACGTACTTTGAGGACTGCCTGTTTTAGCGTCAGCTGGATGGAGGTGTTTTTTAAGAAATTTATCGAGATCCGCCTGAGTAGTAGATTTGGCTGGTCTGGGTAAAGAGCTGGCCCGTGCGTTGCCGATTTTGACCATGTTAAAGTCAGACATATGTGTTTTTATGCTTGAGAGAATGTATAGTATGGGTTAGGCCACTCCGCTCCCCCTAGATGGCACCGGTTTTAGAACATTATATTTCCTCAAAGAGGTGAAGATAGGCGAGAGGAGAGAGTCTTTAAGTTGGCAATATGACTATGTAGCCTCTATCTATGTCATCTTCCTCCAGAGGCCGCTTCTGTAGCCTCAGTGCCCGTGCAGGTGTATGGGACTGGTATTTGGGAGATTTCCCTACTTCCGGCTAGCCCGCCACTTGATGGAAGTCCAGATCTGGGCTGACAGGGTTCCCTGCTGTGTGTGAAGGAGGTGGTGGGTTGGAGAGCGAGGTAGCCCCCTATGTCTCCTGGTGCCCGCTTGCAGGTTAGGCAGGGGGTCCCCTTCAGCCCAAATCCTTCCTCTGTCTTCACCCTCCACTCAGCTGACCCCTAGCACAGGGGAATGCCTCCCGGCGACTCATCCCTAACACCAGACTCTGGGCCCTGAGATCCCTTGTTAGCAACCCTCAGCGGCTTGCCCTGTCACTGAGCCACGAGGGAAATCTGTGTAGGTGGACGCCGGTGGGCGCAGGACGCCGGCTGCACGTGACAGGACCCTAGCAGGGCCACAGGCTCAGGGCTTCGGAGCGATGGAGCAGTGGGCGCACAGACAGACCTCAAGATGGCGGCCGTTTTCCACGCGCGGCCCTCCAGGGCGTCAGGAAGGACGAATATGGGCCCAGTTCAGGGGGACCACGTCCACTGTCTTCCCCTCAGCTCCGATCCGCTCCCTGAGACTCGGGGGGGGGGGGGGGAGGGGGAACTGTGTCCGGGAGTGCCGGGATTGCAAGTGCCTCGGCTAGGCCCAATAGACACCGCAGTGCGTGACCCGGACTTCGGCGCTGGAGGGGAGTCGGCGATACGCTCGCTGTCAGAGGGGACCGCACTCACCGCCGGGCGCTGCAGAGCACTTCTGAGACGCCGCTCCCAGCCACCGCGAGATCTCCCGCCTTCTCCCAGGAGCTCCACGCGGCCTCCCCGGAACCTTCGCGTCTCGCCGCTCACTCACCGCAGATCAGCCACCCGACAGGCAGATGAGTATCCGGGCGCTCCAGCTCTTCGGGCCCTCCAACTTGCTCTGGCGTCCCGTGAAGCTTCAGCTCAGTCCTCCCACCTCGGGCCCGGCCGGCCGCCAAGTTAAGATGGCGGCTGCTATTCCTTTCCCGCTGCTGTCCGGAGCGCCAGACCGACCTGTACTGAGGTGAGAGTAGGCAGGGGTCGTCCGGCCCTCTCGGTCTGTTCCTCCTGGATCCCCTGAAGTGCTCTGTTATTCTTCAGGTGGGTGCCTCCGATTCTCTGAGTTCTTGTTTCTCAGGCTCTGTAAGCCCCCATGCCCCGACAGGCCACAACTTTAGGGGGGTCTTCAGATGCGCCCTTGTGTATGCACACAGAAAATGGTGGTCCCCCCACCCCTCTGGTAGTCTGGGGGTCCGAATGGAGGAACCAGACAGGTGAATCAACCGTCAGAAGGCCAGATGCTGATGGATCTGTCAGGAGCACCTTCACTCACGTCTGCTCCTGACGGCGGCCATTTTGGACTTCAGAACATATCAATGGACAACAATGTGGGCAAAAGCCTTTTCAGGGGTAAATCCAGGGCAGCAAGCACTTGGATAAATTGATTACATTTGAGAAATGTATTTATTTTAGAATTTTAATCTACAAAGCTGAGATTGACACTGTGGGAATAAACCTTTAAGTCCTTCAGAATTATAATAAGATAAACAGTTCTTATTCTTTGTTAAATATATTAGAATTTGATTTTCTTTGAGGATTTAATACACTTGGCACACAAAAGCATGATTTCAAACATCTTTTCTTTCAATTATTAGTTTCATTAGGAGGCATCAAACAATCCCAAATAGAAAATATTATAAAATGGGAAGATTATTTTTCTTTCATTTATTGCATTATTATGTTCCAATGGTTAATGTATTGTTGGTGAATTTAAGAGAATAAAAAAATGGCTAATTATGTAGAGAGGGCCTACTAAATAAATTATATATGAGAAAACAAATAGTTATTTGCTGTGAAAGTTGTCTTTAGAATTGAAAATCACTGCAATATGACTCATTATTAAAGGAAATGACGGATGTTACAGTTTATGGAATACAAATTAAAAAAAAGATATTTAAAGGTGATTTAACCTTTGTAAAGAAAATGACAATCCTCTAACCCCACTGGAAGGATAAAAGTCAGTTGCAACGTAAACACGGCATATTGAACTTTGGGTACTTTTTTGTTGTTGCTGAGAAATATATTCGGTGTATATATTAAGCATTACCATTAATTCCATTATTACATTATTTATGTTGTGTTTTGTGTATCTTGATAGTTTTACTTCTTACAGTAAGTATATTTGTAGGAAGAAAAATTATCCAGATCATGTAAGATGCTACTTTCAGGATTGTGGCGTAAGATCATTGATTTGGTTTACGAGACAGTCAATCATGTGGAAAGAAATGTGTGTAAATAAGAGGTGAAGAATTCCACGCATGCTTTCTGAAAAAATGCTGCAGACAGATGTAGGCTGTGAGCCAATATAAATATTGAATGCATAACAAACACTTTTTAGCATATCTTGTTTGTAATTTTTGGTGCATTTTTGAGAACCTTGTCTTTTTTTTTAAATCAATTATGCTTTTGTTATGGGGTAAAGACCTGATACCATATATAAGAAAAGTGAGTACTCTCCTCACATTTTTGTAAATATTTTATATCTTTTCATGGGATAACAATCCCCAATTTTTTTCCCCTAAACCTTTCTAAATATGTCTGATTTGTAGAACAGTTATATAAATATACCTACCGATCACTATCTTCACCGGTTTCCAGCATGGCTGCAGTCCTCTTCTGGGTCATGTAACATTAAATCAAACTCACTGAATCACACAGGGATTTATGTGGAAACTAAAAGTCGCTTCCATCAATGTAAGTGTATGGAACCTTAAAGCAAGGCATCATAAACTAAGGGGCACTTTGCACACTACAACATCGCAAGCCAATGCTTGCGATGCTGAGCGCGATAGTCCTCGCCCCCATCGCAGCTGCGATATCATGGTGATAGCTGGCGTAGCGAACATTATCGCTACGCCAGCTTCACATGCACCCACCTGCCCTGCGACGTTGCTCTGGCCGGCGACCCGCCTCCTTATTAAGGGGGCGGGTCGTGCGGCATCATAGTATCTGGCTATGACGCCGCACGACCCGCCCCTTAATAAGGAGGCGGGTCGCAGGCCGGAGCGACGTCGCAGGACAGGTGAGTGCATGTGAAGCTGGCCTGGCGATAATGTTCACTACGCCAGCTATCACCATGATATCGCAGCTGCGATGGGGGGCGGGGACTATCGCGCTCGGCATCGCAAGCATCGGCTTGCGATGTCGTAGTGTGCAAAGTGCCCCTTAGTTTATGGTGCCTTGCTTTAAGGTTCCATACACTTACATTGATGGAAGCGACTTTTAGTTTCCACATAAATCCCTGTGTGATTCAGGGAGTTTGATTTAACATTACATGACCCAGAAGAGGACTGGAGCCATGCTGGAAACTGGTGAAGATAGTGATCGGTAGGTATATTCATATAACTGTTCTACAATTCAGACATATTATGGAAATGACAGACGCTACACCAATGATACGATTACGACGATTTTGAGCTTAATTGTATCAAAAAGGGTTTTACACACTACGATATCACCTGCGACACCGGATGTGTGTCACTTTCAATTTGAACCCACCGACATCGCACCTGCGATGTCGTAGTGTGCAAAGTGCCCCTTACACTGTGAAAGCAACTTCCAGTCAACAGATAAACCCCTGAGTGATCCGGCTAGTGTAATTTGAAATCACATGACCAAGAAGACAACTGGTGCAATGCTTGGAACTAGGGAATATGGCAATTGATAAGTATTGTAATTAAGAATGGGCACTGTAAAAGTCCAGATCTGCGCAGGCACAAAAGTACCTGTGCATTAACCCTGAGCCTGGAGTTCCCAGGGAACTCTGGGTACCGATCTGGATCTGGCCATCTGGGTAATTAAAAACATAAAGGAAAAATAAAGGAAAAAAAGGGAAAAGCAGGCGGGATATACTTACCAGTGTCTTGCGGGACTGTAACGCTACCTCCGGGGCAGCTAATATTACTTCCAGGGCCACTCATTATCCCTCATGCATATTTACTGCTTCCCCCACCCACAATCAGTCCCAGCATCTCTTATTGCTTGCAGTCACACTGTGTGACAGCGAATTTGACTGCTTTCAATCACAGATGCTATCTGCGTGCCTATAGTGTAGCAATAAATAAGTAAATTGGCGTAGGGTTCCCCCATATTATAATATACAGCACAGATAAAACATACAGCTACAGGCAGCAGCCCCCAGCCATGTGCTTATCTTGGCGCTGTATCAAAATAAGAGGGACTGCATGGAGCATTATTTAAATAAATAATTTAAAAATTGGCATGCAGTCCCCCAATTTTGATACCCAGCCATGATGTAGCCAACAGCTGGGGGCTGGTATTCTCAGGCTGGGAAGGCCCATTGTTATTGGACCCCCCAGTCTGAAAATACCAGGCTGCAGCCTCCCAGGATTGTTGCATCCATTAGATGTGACAATCCCGGAACCTTACCCAGCTCATCCGATTGCCCTAGTGTGGTGGCAATTGAGGTAATAAGGGGTTAATGACAGCTCACAGCTGACACTAAGCCCTAGATTAGTAATGGGAGGTGTTATAAGACCCCCTTATTACTAATCTGTAAGTTAAAAAAAATAAAACACAAAACACAGAAAAAATCCTGTATTTGAAATAAAATACAAAAAACTCTCCCTCTTTCTTCTCTTTATTAATACCCAAAACACCCAGTTCTGATGTAATCCACAAAATTCCAGCTCTGTTACATACAGTTGAAACCAGAAGTTTACCTACACTATCTAAAAAGACACATATGCATGTTTTTCTCACTATCTGACATGAAATCAGGCATTTTTATTACTGTCTGCAAAGTCAAAAGTTTGCATACATTAAGAGTACTATGCCTTTAAACAATGTGAAACAGCCCATATGATGTTGTCATGTCTTTGTGCATTTTTTTGTCAGAGATGCAGATTTTAATTTATTTTTACACCAATCAAGAACCACAGACAGGGTCTGTGCTTAGTTCTAGTCAGACACGGTGTCACATAGGTGGGGGCGCTGTCTGACTGCAGCCAATCACAGACGTCTGGACTTCCAGTGGCCAGAGAAAGCATTGCATATGCATGACATTAATGAGCGGCCCCGGAATTAGGATTAGCAACCCAAAAGTAGTGTACAGCCGTGCTAGAGACTTGGTAAGTATACAGTAGCACGCTTGCTTTATTCTTTTTTGGAGTTGGGATGCAGCAAATGGAACGGGAAAAATTTCACGGGTCAAGGGAAGAATGGATTCAATTAACCCCTTCACGACCGGCCAATTTTTCGCTTTCTGGTTTTTTTTTTCGCAATTCTTTTTCTGAGAGACGTAACTTTTTTATTTTTCAGTCAATATGGTCATGTGAGGGCTCATTTTTTGTGGAATGAGCTGTACTTTTAAATGAAACAATAAGTTTTACCATATAGTGTACTGGAACATGGCAAAAAAATTCCAAATGCAGAAAAATTACAAAAAAAAGTGCGATAGCACTATTGTTTTTGAGATATTTTATTCACTGTGTTAACTATATGGTAAAACTGATGTGTGGGTGTGATGCCTCAGGTCAGTGCGAGTTCGTAGACACCAAACATGTATAGGTTTACTTTTATATAAAAGGGGTTAAAAAAATCAGAAGTTTGACCGAAAAAAGTGGCGCACGTTTTACGCCATATTCTGTGACCCGTAGCGTTCTCATTTTTCGGGATCTATGGCTCAGTGACGGCTTATTTTTTGCGTCTCGAGCTGACGTTTTTAACGGTATCATTTTTGCGCAGATGCTACGTTTTGATAGCCTCATAGCATTTTGCGCAAAAGTTGTGACGACAAAAAAACGTTGTTTTGGCGTTTGGAATTTTTTTGCCGCTACGCCGTATACTGATCAGATTAATTGATTTTATATTTTGATAGATCGGGCGTTTTCTGAACGCGGCGATACCAAATGTGTGTATATTTTTTATTTTTTTAACCCTTTAATTTTCAATGGGGCGAATGGGGGGTGATTTGAACTTTTAGGTTTTTTTGTTTTTTTTTAATTTTTTAAAACTTTTTTTTAACTTTTTTTTTTATTTTACTAGTCCCCCTAGGGGGCTATTGCGATCAGCATTCCGATCGCTCATCACTATCTGCTGATCACAGCTATACAGCTGTAAACAGCAGATACGCTCTCTTTCTCGTTTGCTGTGCCGCTGGCACAGCGAAAGTGAAAGCAATTCATGTGTAGTACAGGAGTCATCACATGTCCCTGTGCTACCATGACAACTATCGGAAGTCACGTGATCGCGTCACGTGACTTCTGGTATCAGGCGGTAAGTAAAAGTTTACCGCGATCGCGCTTATAATGGCGCTGTCACATATTGACAGCGCCATTTAAGGGGTTAAACAGCACGAGCAGATAACGATTCTGCTCGTGCCTAGCAGGCACACATCTCAGCTGTGAAAATCAGCTGAGATGTGCGCCGATCGCGGCATGCTGCCGCCGGCAGACCATGGGCAGTAACATTATGACCACTAGGACATAATTTTACGGCCCGAGGTCATTAAGGGGTTAAAGGTCAACAAATTCTTGGTGCAAACATAACACCATCTATAAAAAAGGTGACGTTGAAAAGAAGATGGTTTCTACAAATGGATAATGATGCTAAACAGACATCAAAATGCACAATAGAGTATCAAATAGGCTGAAGGATTTACAATGGCCTTCACAGTACCCTGATCTGTACATTATTGAAAATCTGTGGCTAGACCTCAAAAGAGCAGTGCATGCAAGACGACGCAGGAATCTCACAGAACTGGAAGACTTTCCAAGGAAGAATGGATGAAAATCCCTCAAGTAAGACTTGAAAGACTCTTGACTGCTAGAAATGCATTTACAAACTATGCTAATTACCAAAGAGGGTGCTGATAGGTACTAATCATGCAGGGTGCCCAAATTTTGCATTAGCCCATTTTCCTTTCATGTTAATTTAAAACTGTAAAAGATTTTTTTTTTTTGCTTAAAATATAAAGGAAGCGTGTAATCTTTAACTTTGTGCATTTTAGAGATCATTTCATCTGTATTTCCTTAGGGCTGCTTCTTTAAGAAAAGCAGTGGCCACATTCAAAATGTATTTGTGAGTATATTTTGGGCTGTATGGTTTTGGTGCTGTGTATCATTTGCCAGAGTGTGGGTAGACCTTCCTTAATCCAATGGCCATGTACCGGCTAATGCTGTACTAGAATGAGTAAATTTGTACCCACATGTGAACAATTCACTGTTCCATATTGCTGTGTTGCCTCATTATTATACAGAAATGTTGCCTATTAATGCATTCAAATATTCTTAGTAATCCACTGAATTATTTAGTCGTCTACGAAATGCTGATCATCACTAGGTGTTTATGAGAGATTCATTGACCTGACATAGGTTAAATTCAGCTTTGTGGAAGTTTACACGATTACAGTGGAAGACAGATGAACAGAGCAGCGTGAAAAGGAATTCAGGAACACGGCCCAGAGAGAGAAATATGCTGCTCTGTTCTGAGCTGTCTGTGCTTATTGCAGGCAGCAGCTGACACCGTATGATAGTCTTATGTTGATTATATTGCTATGCCTTCACTTCTCTACTTAGTCATTCTGTATCTAATGACTTCAGAAATTTATTCTGCGGCTGTCCAGAGACTCCAGGGATTAAGAATTCCTGTCTAAGAGTAACAGATAGGCTTCCCAATGGGATGCTTGGGTACTTATAGGAATAAGTACAAGCTAAAGCGGATCAAATACGTCACAGCATGGTTACTTAAAAGGTACAAAATGCAAAGTTTGCTCCATTCATCACCATGAATAGAAAGGCAGGCTATTGATAGCTGAATATTTATGCAAGTGTGCACGCCGTAACAGTTATATTTCTGTCAATTAACCAATAGATGCTTTATGAATAATCATTGTAAAGTCTAGAAAATTAGAGGCGTCTTACATGCCATGTCAATATTTTATGGGTTATCAAATGCTGCAATTGTCAGTTGTCACGTATGAAATTGTATGTCGGGGGAACATATGACTATACTGTATATGACTATATATAGATATGACAGATATCAGTAAAATAATGTATTATAAACCTATAATGATTTTCTGAAACATTTGACAAAACATTTAAAAACTACAAAAGTCTTTCTAAAGTATTAGAAAAAAATGATATGGACAGAATACATTATGACCCACTTTTTCCATTACCAGGCCAAAAGTATTTAACCTAATTTTAAATAATAGGTATTGTAAGATTGCTGCCGGACAGGTCATGGAGGGGAGATATGTATCACAGAGGTGTTTATCCTTAGTGATGTAAGTCCCTAAGCAAGCTTCAGTACATATAGTACTGAGAGCGTTAATAGGATGTGTCAATGGCCAGGTTTTTGAGCAGTCAGAGATGGGTGGCACTGGCTGCTCACATATCCTCACCCTAGTGCTTGGTATGATGGACATAAGAAAGTCTCTGCTCTGCTACATTTGACTGTCTCAGCCCTTCTACAGAAAGTCAGATGTAGCAAAACGGAGAAAAATGTAGTATCTCTGACTATCTAAATTATGCTACATTTGAGTGAGCTAGCTAGATATAGCAGAGCAGAGATGCCAGAGATGCTAAATCTGTCTCTGTTTTGCTATATCTAACCTCACTCATACAGCAAAGCTGAGGGGAGGAGGAGCAGGAGGAGGAGACGGCAGAGACACTACATTAAATGTAGCTAGTGATGGGCTATCCCAAACTGTAAAGTTCGGGGTTCATACCGAACACATAGTGATGGTGTACAAGATTTCCTGGGAAGCTCGTGTTACAGATTGGGTCCAGTTTGGGTCCAGGGGCTGTAAAAGAAAAGCACATTATTAAAAAAATATTCTGATCATATTTACAGGTCCTGTGACGCGTCCTGCAGATTGTGTTTCCCGGCCACTTCTGCTTCCTCATTCAATCATTACTGTGCCCCCCGGTAAGCACCACTGACTAAAAAGACTTTCCATGATGTCATAGCCATGTGACCAGTCTTGTAGGAATGTTGTACAGACATTGGCTTAAAGACTGGTCACATGGCTATGACATCATCGAAGGTCCTGTTAACTGAACTTTCACTGTCATTGTGCGAGTGTCTCATCGGCACCACCCGGTATAGCCGCACACTCTCCTGACAGGAGCGGTCGGCTGCATGTATTTCCATGCAGCTGAGGCACGCCTGTCCGAAGAGCGTCAGGCTGTACCGGCTGATACCAATGCGAGATGCAAGTGGAATCATCCACTCGCTGTCAGCCTGCTTTTCGCTCTGTACAGAGCGATGAAGCAGAGCTAACATAGTGACTCGCCCACCCCAGGGCTGTGGGACACCCGGTGCCGGGCCGGACTAGTCCGGTGGTAGTCAGTGGTGGCTGGGCCCGGCTCCGTGGCCCTGGTGGGTGTCAGTAGGATATGTGGCTTGCTTAATAAAGTTTGTGTTCGTGACGCCACCTGTGGTATGCGGCTAATAAGCCGCCGCTGCTGTATGAGGCCACCGGGGGATGATATGGCAGCAATGGTAGTACTACTCCCCACAGGTGGAGCAATGCCCCGGGGCACAGTTGGTGCTTGTGAATGTCTATGCAGCTGAAATAACAGAGACCACTTCAAGGGTGCAGTTCAAGTTCTTTACTCACACTTCTTGTCACAGCTGTAGGGACCCTTGGGCTGCTGGGACCACTGTCAGGGACCTCCGCCGATTCTGGGTGATTCTGAGAGTGAAAGCCGGTAGCCTTCTCTTAGTGTCTCTTTCTTCTGCTGTCTTCCTTAGCCTTGCCTTTGTTAGGATGGACCTGGCTTGGCCTCCACTACAGCCTCCAGGCTGGGGGGTCACCTGTCGGCTGATTACCCCTTTTCTGGAAGTCTGCTATGGGTTCTGGCCCTGGGAGTCTACAACCTTCCCTGGGCCTCGGTTTTTACTGTTTGGAGATGATTTTGCACTCCTCCAGTCTCTAGGGACCGTCCCCTGTCGCAGCTTGATCCCTCCACCGATGTTATTGTGGAACAGGTCACCGTAGCCTACAACTACCCGTGGCGCCTCTAGGTCCTCTCCGTGGTACCTCTAGGACTGCTCGTGGTACTTCCAGGACTACCCGTGGCCCTGCGACTCCTTCTGTCTCCTACGTGGTGTCACCCGGACCTCTGGGTCCCAGGATCTTCACCAGGAAGCGTCTCCTTCTGTTTCTCTGCTCCTGCCTGACTTGGAGCTTTCTTTCCTTCTTTCTTTCTTGCTTTCTTTCCTCCTCCTTGCCTGCCTCCAGCAGGCCTCCTCCTCCCTCCTTTCTCTCGTTCTTCTTCTCCAACTACATGCTCACTCTCTCACTCCCTGAGGTAGACTGACTAAACTTGACCTTCCTCTCTGTGTCTGCTCTCAGATGGCTCCTCCCACCTCCCCAGTTGCCCTGTTCTACCCTATAGGAGCAGGGATGGGTCTTATGACCCCTCCCAGCATGCAGCATGGGAGGGTTGTCTGCCACTTTCCCTGGTTCCAGTGTGTTCCTAGCAATGGGTGTAGTGTGGATTTACCAGGGGACCGGAGTTCACTCTCTTCCTCTCCCAGAATGGGGCATCACACCACTGGATGGGGTGCAATGACCTGTGGCGACGGAAGCCTCAGGGGTGCCACAATAGCTCAACCTGCTTCTCTCTCTGTAGAATAATAAATAGAATGAATCCGGCACACTAAAAAAAATTGATTGCAACGATATCTTTTCTGAGAATTTTTATTGTGTTATTCTTGTGAGGATGTCAAAAAATATTTTTTCTTCAAGTCCAACGTTTCGGCCACAATTCTGGCCTATTTCAAGGACTCAGTGAGTTTGTAGGAAAACGTATGTCACATGTAATGGTCTGTTGCGTTAATCTAAAGTTCACACTCCTAAGGAGCCTTAGCATCCTCGTATGAATATATAGGATTTGAGTGATCCTCTTATCCACTCTATTTCAGGACAATCAGTCCTGAGAAAATGAGATTCGCAGAGCCACCTAGGCCTTTTTTTCCCATAAGACAGCTGTAACCCATTGTGGGGGCGCGTCTGACTGTAACCAATCACAGACGGGGAGAAGTGAATATGTATGAACCTAATGAGCAGCCGACTCGGGAAGATCAAAGAGCTGTGGCGGGAGCAGTGTGACAGCCGTGCCGGTGATCGGTGAGTATGTAGTGCTTGCTCCTATCCCTTTTTCCCCAGATTCTGTTCCCCATAGACTTTTATGGGGACTAGCATCTTGCCAGATACCCTAGACTGTATGTAACACTCCTTCCATTTTTTTGCAGTCCGGAAAAAAAACGGAAGTAACACTGATGACACAAGGATCGTATATGGAATGGGACGGATGCGGTTGTCACACGGATGCCACACAGATGCATCCGTGAAAAAACAGGACTGTTTTTTGTGGACCGCAAAAATGGAATGGTCGTGTGAATGAGCCCTTCGCAAGATGTGGGAATTTGATCTCCAGGCGTCTTCTCTAAGATATCCTCAGAGTAATGGAAAAGCAGAGTTGGCAGTAAAACTGGCCAAAAGACTCATGCAAAAAGAAAAACAGGTAGGTACTTATTTATACAGTATATATCTACGCTGGATGATAAAAACACACCAATTAAAGGCATAGACATTAGACAGCAGTCCGGCACAGAGGCTGATGAGCAGGTGTACAAAAACGCTCTTACCAACCGATAGTCATCTGCTAAAGCCAAAAGTTGGTGGGAAACATCAAAGCTAAATAAAAGAAGAATCAAGATAGGCAAGCTTTACATTACAATGTATCTGCAAAGGATCTGCTGGATCTCCAAAGGAATGACAACATACGGCTGCAGCGAAGCAGCAAATATGACAAACACTGGCAAATGGCAAAAGTTGTCGAGAAACGAAGACCTCGTGTCGAGAAACGAAGACCTCGTTAATATGAAATTGTGACAGAAGGAGGAAGAAGCCTAAGGAGAAATCTGAGGAAAACACAAGAAAGAGATCATTCATGGCCTGTTGAACAGTATGTGTGACGCCCTGGCAAAACCAGGTAGTCACAGATAGGCCCCCGCATAACACCATCCCTCACTTAGGTGACACACAGCCGACCTGAAACCCTAGTCACCCCTCCTTAGGGAAAGATAGGCACACCAGTGGGCGGGACCAGGTGGTTGGACACGCCCACCCAGGGGTCATGACAGCCCGGAGTGGGAAAACAAACAGATTAAGCAGTAGTTCAAGTTAAGAGGAGTGTGGGCTGGAGCTAGGTGTAGCTCCAGCAGAGGAACTTCAAGTTGAACGGTGCCAGGGTCGGAGCCCTGGTGCCTTTAGCTAGGTGGCAGACGGTGATCTCCATCAGCAGGAGACGGGAAGATTCGAGGTGGACCATGACAGGGTTGTAGCCCGCCGGTACTGACACGGAGAACTGACCCGGAAACCGTAGCACAGAGGGGGTACTCGGACCCTGAAGCCAGGACCGAAACCAGCGGCCTAGCTAATTAACTGACTGAGGGCAGGATTAAAGGTCCTGTCCCACCCAAAGTCCCTAAAAGAAGACAACAGCCCACTGATAGGGATAAGGCCACCGCCAGGGCCCAAAGATCCCACGGGCCAGCGTCTCCACGCACGGCTCCTCAGGCCACATCCAGCCGGGAGCGGACTCCTGAGTTCCAGACCAGGCAGTCCACCATACACAAAGCAAGTGCAGAGGAAAAAGACAGCGACCACGAGCCTGGGTGGGGGACCTGAATGCAACCGGCTGTGGCGGCCGGCCACCAGCACTTTGGTTTACCAAAAGACTCGTGTGATTCATTTACTGTGAGTAACCAAACACCCCCCGCCGCATGTCCGGGCACGCTGGCCCTTGCCATCGCTATACCCTTCACCAAGACACTGGGTCCCGGGGCAACCATCCCTACCCACGGAGGGGTTAACATCCAGCTGCCACTACATCTCCCCCGCGTGCCCCACAACAGCAGCGGTGGTGTCCCACCTCACCACACACCGTGGGTGGCATCACGAACTTAAAGGGGTGGTTCACCCATTTTTTTTATTTTCCCAATGAGTGTCACTTACCATTGTATGCATCTTCTCAATTGGCTTGTATTTCCAGTTCTGGCACTGAGCGGCGCTATCCTGCACGCTCAGTGCCCGTCACATGACCCCCTGGAGCTGTGGCCGCCAGCATCCTCTGACGTCCCGGCATTTCCGGGCTCTCAAACTGGACGGGTACGTCAGAGGAGGCTGACACCACTCACACTGATTGACTGGGCTGTGGGCGGTGACTACCGCACGTCACAGCTCAGCATCGAGGGGAGGATCCGGAGGACGCCAGTGTGGAGTGTGGAGCGGTGAAGGCAGAGCGCGCGCTTACCATCTGTCAGCTGTGGGAGGTATGGGCTCCAGTGTGGAGTACAGGGGGGGGGTTCTTCCACTGAAATCCCCCCTGTCACGCAAGTATGTGATCACACTGTCCACCCGCCCGCTGTGCTCAGCTGTCAGGAGAGCGGGCGGTGTTGGCAGTGTGATCATATACTCCCACCAGCAGCACAGGTGACCGGACGCTGCATGGGACCAATCTGCTCCACTCTATCACCTGCACAAGTCCCAGAGTGGAGACAGTGACATGCTCTGCTCTGACACATAGTGTGCTGCATGTCACTATCTGTCTCCACTCTGGGTCTTGTTGTGCAGGTGACCGGATGATACATGTCACTAACTGCCCCACTCTGTGACTTCTGCTGCATAGTAACAACTGTATACACTCTCACCTGCACAACAAGTCCCAGAGTGGAGACAGATAGTGACATGCAGCACACTATGTGTCAGAGCAGAGCATGTCACTGTCTTCACTCTGGGACTTGTTGTGCAGGTGACCGGATGTTACATGTCACTTACTGTCTCCACTCTCAGACTTGTTCAGGTGAGAGTGTATAAAGTTGGTACAATGCAGCAGACGTCACAGAGTGGGGCAGTTAGTGACATGTAGCATCCGGTCACCTGCACAACAAGTCCCAGAGTGGATACAGTGACATGTAGCACACTATGTGTCAGAGCAGAGCATGTCACCAACTTGCTCTGCTCTGTCACCTGCGGTGCTGCATGTCACCAACTAAGGGTAAGTTCACACAGTGCGTTTTTCGTGGTGTTTTTGCGCGTTTTTCGGGTGCGTTTTTGCTCAGAAAACTGCATGACTTTGCTTCCCTAGCAAAGTCTATGAGTTTTCATTTTTGCTGTCTGCACACAGCATTTTTTTCAGCTGCGTTTTTGTGGTGCCCACAAAAACGCAGCATGTCAATTATTTTTGTGTTTTTTCACTGCGTTTTACACCCATTGAGTTGAATGAGATGTTCAAAAACGCAATGAAAAACACAATTTGCAAATATAGCTGCATTTTAGTGCGTTTCTATGACTAAAAACACAGCTATAAAAGTAAGGGGTGGGTAGTAAAGTGACGTGTACAGGAAGAGGATTCCTTCTGTCATTAAACACAGAAGCGTGAATCCTCCCGGTACCGTCACCGTCGCTTCCATCTCCCGTCCGCTGCCATGTCAGCTCCCGTGCGGCGCAATGTACGGGCAGGAGATGGAGGCAGCTGCTAAATCAAAAGTTAACAATAGAAAAAAAAATGTCATACTCACCTGTCTGCAGACTCCCGGTACCATGTCCGCGCCCAGCTCCTCTCCCAGGACCTCCGCTCCAGCTGTGTGCAGACTCTCCGGGCATGTCCGATGCCTGCAGGACCTGGCGCTGATCACCTGATGCGGTCACCTGATGCATCAGCTGATCGTAGTCTCGCGGTGACGCCATCTTTTTAGCGCCCGGCTGGCTATCAGCTGATGCCGTCAGAAGACTTCATCAGCTGATTACCGGCAGCGATCTGACGGGATCAGACTCCCGTCCGATCGCTCCAGGAGCTGTCGGTAATCAGCACATAAGTGAGTATTTTTTTTTTTTTCACTGATGCATCAGCTGATTGTATAACCGGCTTTTATACAATCAGCTGCTGTGTCGTGTGATTCATGTCCTTTAACCTGACATCATCTGATCGCTTTGCCTTCCAGCAAACCGATCAGATGATATTGGATCCGGATTGGACGGCGCGGGACCCTTGACCCAGGATTACTGCGGAGGGGGGTTCTTTATTTCAATAAAGATGGAGTCACTAATTGTGTTGTGTTTTATTTCTAATAAAAATATTTTTCTGTGTTTTGTGTTTTTTTAATCTTTACTAGAAATTCATGGTGGCCATGTCTAATATTGGCGTGACCCCATGAATTTTGGGCTTTGGGCCAGCTTATAATTTACAGCTAGCCCTAATCCCATTATTACCCAGCGAGCCACCAGTCACCAGGGCAGCTGGAAGAGTTGGATACAGCGCCAGAAGATGGCGCTTCTATGAAAGCGCCATTTTCTGGGGTGGCTGCGGACTGCAATTCGCAGAGGGGGTGCCCAGAAAGCTTGGGCACCCTGCACTGCAGATTCCAATCCCCAGCTGCCTAGTTGTACCTGGCTGGACTCAAAAATTCGGCGAAGCCCACGTCTTTTTTTTTAATTATTTCATGAAATTCATGAAATAAAAAAAAAAAGGGCTTCTCTATATTTTTGGTTCCCAGCTGGGTACAATTAGGCAGCTGGGGGTTGGGGGCAGCCCGTAGCTGCCTGCTGTACCTGGCTAGCATACACAAATATGGCGAAGCCCACGTCATTTTTTTAAAAACGTTTTCAGGCAAAAACCTTTATAATAAAAAAAAAAAAATGCTTCCCTGGATTTCTATTGCCAGTGAAAGTAACACCAAGCAGCGGGGGTTAGCAGCCAGTAGCTGCTTGGGTTACCCTTAGCAATAGAAAATGCAGCGGGAGCCCACAAACAATGTGATTTTTTTTTTTTTTATTTTTAATGAATTTTTAAAAAAAAATCGACATGGGCTTCGCCAATCGAGCACCAGAGCATTTTACTGCTCAATTCATCCCAAGTAATCACATGACTCCAGTGTCGGCCGATTACTTGTTCTGTGTCCCCCTGCATCCATTGCAGCGTGTACGGGCTGTGAGGTCAGCGGAGTTCAGTCCAGCACTGGAGTCAGCTGATCTGAAAGCAGCTGAACTCCAGCCTGCACACTCTGCGATGGATGCAGGGGGACACAGAACAAGTAAGGTCTAAGCCATACGGCGAGAAAAACAGTGCGAGTGGAGTGCGATAAAACATCGCATTCCACTCGGACCAATATTAGCCTGTGTGTCAGCGCACATGAGTGATTATTTTCTCCGCCCTAATTGGACCGAGAAAACAATCGCAGCATGCTACAACTGTAATGCAAGACTCTCTCTTTTACCCATGCAAGTGTATGTGGTGAGAGAAAAATCGCACTGCACTTGCGGTACATCGGTGGACTACGAAGGAGAGAAGGAGAGAAATCCCTCCCACCCCTCAGTGCTGGCCCACCCCTCGAGTGGCGGACCGCCCCCTGCAGCTGAGGTCTGCTCGCACAGTCGGACCTCAGTCGCAGGGACACACGCATGACACTCAGCTCTGCTGTACTGAGCGTGAGCCGAGTGTAATGCGAGGGGATCGCAGTAATCCCCGTGTGGCCCCAGCCTGATCGGCCGACACTTGAGTCAGCTGATCTGAACTCAGCTAAACTCCTGTACACACAGCCCGCGCACACAGCCCGCACACGGTCACATGTGATCGGCAGCAGGCAGTGACTGCTGTTAAGGCTACATTCACATGACCGTTCCGTTTTTGCGGGCCACAAAAAACGGTCCTTTTGTTTCACGGATGCATCCTAGTGGCATCCGTGTGACATCTGCGTGCCTTCTGGGTTTTTTTGTGGACCGCAAAAAATGGAAGCAGCAAGAAAGATAAATAGATGAGTAGATATAGAGATGGATAGATAGATATAGAGACAGAGGGATAGAGGGATGAATGAATGAATGAATGAATAGAGGGCTGGATAGATAGATAGATAGATAGATAGATAGATAGATAGATAGACATATATAATGTCCTACCCCCCTGCATATTCTAAGCTGGCACCCTTTTGTGACTGTCATGTGGCACTAAGGTGCTTAGTCTTGTATTTAGCCAAAAAATAAATAAATAAAAAAAATGACATGTGGTCCCCTTATCTTTTGTAGCCAGCTAGGGTAAAGCAAACGGCTGAAGCCTGCAAACCACAGCTGGCAGCTTCACCTTGGCTGGTAATCCAAAACAGAGGCCCCCCCACACTGTTATTTTAAATTAACTAAATAATTTAAAACAAAAAACACGGGGTCGCACGAAATTGGATCAACAGCCAAGGTAAAGCGGACAGCTGTGGTCTGGTATTCTCAGACTAGGGAGGTTCACCGTTATTGGACACTCCCCAGCCTCAAAATAGCAGGCTGCAGCTGCCCCAGGAGTAGCGCATCCATTAGATGTGCCAGTCCTGGTGCTTCGCGCCAGCTCATCCCGTTGCCCTGGTGTGGTGGCAAACGGGGTGGGGTTAATACCAGATGTGTAATGTCACCTGGCATCAAGCCCTGGAGTTAGTGATGTCAGGCGTGTATCAGATACCCGACATCACCAACCCAGGCAGTAATAAAAAAAAAAAATAGACAACAAACACATTTTTATTTGAAAAAACACTCCCCAACACATTCCCTCTTTCACCAATTTATTAGAAAGAAAAACAAATCCAGGTCTGGTGTAATACAAGGGGGTCCCACAATGATCCATACCATAGTCAATGTCCCAGTCAATGAAGAACATAATGTTCCCTATTTGCTGGGAGAGCCGTGCAGTGACCTGAGCTAACATCAATAGGTCAGCCCAGGTCACTGCAGGGCATGACGAGTGCTGCTATCAGGAGGTTAGCGAGGTATATTACCTGCGATGATCGCTGAACTCCTGACAGCAGCGCTGTCACCGAGTTCAATGACCGCCGCCTTCACAAACAAAGTATCGCGAGCGGCCCGTGACGTTACCACTAGTCACAGTCTCGGGTCGACAGCGAGAGGTGATGTGACAAGCGGCGGGCATAGAAGGCAGTGAAGACCGCTGACGTCAGGAGGGTAGGACTTCATCACCGTATGTAATGAACTTACTAACCTCCTGACGGTAGTGCTTGTCATCCCCGCGGCTGCTGACACTGCAGTGCGGGCCGCTGCTGACACTGCTGAGCGGGCAGCCGCGGGGCTGGAGCGGGACACTGACTGCACGGGCACCCAACGGAAGTCACATGGAAGTGCTTCCGTGTTGCTTCCAGGAATTTTGCGGACCCATTGACTTGTATTGAGTCACGATTCGTTATTATGGAACAGAATAGGACATGTTCCATAATAACGGAGCGGACATACGGCATCCGATGTGTTTTTTTTGCAGGATCGGATGCACATGGAAGTGCTACCGTGTACCATCCGATCATACACAAAAGACATTGAAAAGATGGTCCTGTCTGTGGGGCCGCAAAAAAACAGGAACTGACCAGGACAAACGGAACGGTCATGTGAATGAGCCCACCTGCAGCCGTTGCAGCGTGTGCGGGCTGTGAGATCAGGAGTTAGCTGACTCCAGCGCCGGACGATAAATTCTGTGTCCCGCTGCAGAAGGATCCGGTAAAATAACGGTTGCATGCGCTGCACATTTAATCCACAGGATCCGGATGATACGGAAGACACACAGACTAGGCAAGAGGGAAAAAAGCAATCTCATCACCCCCTCACTTTTTTTTCCCCAATTATTTTTTTCACATGTTGCGCCGGCTAATAATCATAATTTCTGTACACACACACTCACACTCACGCGCAAACACTCACAAAAACACACACACACACACTCACACTCACACACAAACACACACACACTCACACACTCACACACACTCTCACAAACACACACACACACTTACACACACTTTCTTCCCCTGGTTGTGTGCAGAGCTGGCAGCTTCGGATGTCTCTGTGTGATTTCTCTCATCCACACAGGGAAGAGACAGGGAGGAGGCTTTGTGTGGAGAGCTGAGGGGGGTGTGTTAGATAAGCTAGACACCGCCCTAGAGCCACAAAGAATTCTGGAACTTGTAGGAACTGAACACAGGAAGTCAGAGGAGAGATTAACCCCATCAGTGCTGGAGCCAGCAATGAGCATGTGCTGCTAGTGCACAATAAAAGCTAATTTTGCTGAAAAAACATAATAGATGTGTTGAGGGGCACATATTAGCAAGATTTATCAGAAAAAAAAAAAATCAGTTTTGGTAACTGGACAACTTCTTTAATATGGCCTAGCCCGTACATCTACGTCTTCCTTTTTTATTCGGCGTGTCCGCGAGACCCCCGGGTCCGGAGACCCTCGAGCCACCCCCAGAAGGTCCAGATCCGAGCAGCGGCGGCTGCTGGCACGGGAGCGGCACATATGCAGACACTCAAGACAATGAGGCAGCAAGTACAAGCCAAGTACCAACAGTCACTGCTGACCATCAGGCTGAGGAGTCAGAAGAACTACTAGAGGTAGACAGTGACACTTCTTATGTTACTAGGGCGGGCAGAATGATCAGAAAGTCTGCGCACCTCAAGGATTACATCTGTACGTATAATTATCTCTAACTTAGTCAGGTTAACCATTGTGTTTAGTATTTTTCATTGTTCCTTCAGTAAAAGAGAAAGGATATAGCAATAGGTTATATGCTGTGTGGCCTCTAGGGGGTCTCACTATTTGTATGTGTGCACCACTGGGAAGTGGTAACTTGCTGGTATGGTTGACAGGGTGAAGAGTGGAGGCAGATATAATAGAAGAGATTAGCACATGGAATAAAGTGCCTTAAGATACCCACTGAGAGTAAGGGGTCCTTCACACACAGCGAGCTCACTGCCGAGATCGCTGCTGAGTCACGCTTTTTGTGACGCAGCAGTGACCTCATTAGCGATCTCGCTGTGTGTGACACTGAGTAGCGATCTGGCCCCTGCTGCGAGATCGCTGCTCGTTACACACAGCCCTGGTTCGTTTTCTTCAAAGGCGCTCTCCCACTGTGACACACAGATCGCTGTGTGTGACAGCGAGAGAGCGACAAATGAAGCGAGCAGGGAGCAGGAGCCGGCGTCTGACAGCTGAGGTAAGCTTGTAACCAAGATAAACATCGGGTAACCAAGGTGGTTACCCGATATTTACCTTAGTTACCAGCCTCTGCAGCTCTCACGCTGCCTGTGCTGCCGGCTCCGGCTCTCTGCACATGTAGCTGCTGTACACATCGGGTTAATTAACCCGATGTGTACAGCAGCTAGGAGAGCAAGGAGCCAGCGCTAAGCAGTGTGCGCGGCTCCCTGCTCTCTGCACATGTAGCTGCATTACAAATCGGGTTAATTAACCCGATGTGTACTGTAGCTAGGAGAGCAAGGAGCCAGCGCTCAGTGTGCGCGGCTCCCTGCTCCCTGCACACACAGCTAAGCGGTGTGCGCTGGTAACTAATGTAAACATCGAGTAACCATACCCGATGTTTACCTTATTTACCAGTCTCCGCAGCTTCCAGACGGCGGCTCCGTGCAAGCGCAGCGTCGCTTGCACGTCGCTGCTGGCTGGGGGCTGTTCACTGGTCGCTGGTGAGATCTGCCTGTTTGACAGCTCACCAGCGACCATGTAGCGATGCAGCAGCGATCCTGACCAGGTCAGATCGCTGGTCGGATCGCTGCTGCATCGCTAAGTGTGAAGGTACTTTGACTCATGAGAGAAACAACAAACAGAACAGTCCTCTAATGATAATATACTGCTGATTAAACAGTGATTTTATCAAAGCTACACTAAGCAGCCCAGTATGTGACACATCACTGGAATCAGGATCTCTGCCCCTACAGTATGCTGCTCTCAGATTGTGTGACAAAAACCTGGAGACAGATTCCCTTTAAACATGTGTTGTAGACAAATGGCACACCAAAAATAGCTATAAAACTCAGAAAAACACAGCAAAGACTACTTTTTGAAAACAGCTTTATTTTTACTGCCAAGAGAGCATGGTTTTCTGCAGAAAAAAGCAGCAGCAGTGTTAGTGAGCAGTTCTACTTTGCATCAATTCAAGGCTCAAATAAAATTGGCCATTTTATCTGCTAAGTATCTATTTTTTTCAAAAATATTTTTTTTCATGCTTTTTGTAAGCAGTAATGCATGTTCACATTCCTGTGTTTACTGTTTGCATCCTTCAGATTTTTTCTCTCTTCCTTGGGTGCAACTGTTAAGGCCCCGTCACACGCAACGACGTATCTAATGATATATCACCGGGGTCACGGATTCCATGACGCACATCCGGCATCGTTAGCGACGTCATTGCACGTGACACCAACGAGTGACCGTTAACGATGGAAAATACTCACCAAATCGTCCATCGTTGACACGTTGTTCGTTTTCAAAAAATCTTTGAATGTTGAGGCCGCAGGTTGTTCGTCGTTCCCGAGGCAGCACACATCGCTATGTGTGACACCTCGGGAATGACGAACTACAGCTTACTTGTGTCCGCCGGCAATGAGGGAGGAAGAAGGTGGGCGGGATGTTACGGCCGCTCATCTCCGCTCCTCCGCTTCCATTGGGCGGCCACTTAGTGACGCCGCTGTGACGCCACATGTTCCACCCCCTTAGAAAGGAGGCGTTTCGCTGGCAACAGCGACGTTGCTAGGCAGTTAAGTCCATGTGATGGCTCCGAACGATATTGTGCGCCACGGGCAGCGATTTGCCCGTGACACACAAACGACGGGGGACGGTACGCTCGCTAGCGATATCGCTGCTTGTGACGGGATCTTTATTGTGATAGTATACGTTATGTTCAGTATGCACCAATTCAAACCTTCAGGTTAGGAAGTGCCAGCAGTTTATCCATTGTTGCACTGTAGATGTTACTATGCAGAAACAAATCCTAATGAGCACTGGGCATGTTTATCACAATGCTCACAAATTGAATTAACATAATGTCAAATGGTAACAAAACAGCTGTTTCTGTGCTGTCAGCCAGTCATCTGAGTTGTAAAATTGCCTAGAGCTAATACACCAGAAGCTGGTGAGTAGCGATAGTAGAATAACGAATCACTGCAGGAGATACAATAGTAGCGAGGGGGAGTTAGGCTACAAAGCAATATCATGGTTATGGACATCTGACAGTGAAGATAAATCAATCTTAGGTTGGATAAATATGTAATGGGGGGTTCCCTGGACAACACAAACATTGCTTTCAAACAGAAACCTTTACTTAGTTGGTAGCCTTGACCTTTCTGAGTGGTCCCTAAATCAGGATCAGGACCTCAACCCTCTATGGATGTTCTACCAAGCTGAGTTATGCCTAACAGCCCATCGTATTGTGCCTTTATTGGTCTCTGAGAGGATACTCTTTGCCACAGCGTGCCCCTGCCTAACTTGCAGGGTTGTGTCAGTAACTTACAAGAATTGCTATACGCTTCTGTGACCCATGGGTGCTTGTATCTGTCGTAGAACACTTTGTAAAATATAAATTTAGTTATCCCCTCTAGGTACAGGTCAGCACATACAGTTCAAACTGCTTTGAAAAGGAAGTCATCTCTTAAAGGACTTTCCAATCTAGACTGCAGCAACTACAGTAACTTCTAACACAGGATGCATGATATGAGCAGAACACAATAAATGGAACGTAGTATCAGAAAATGATGTGTGGTGTAAACCAGGCTTTTGTGTTGAATTAGCATTTTTATTCATATCACAATCTGTATGCAAAATAGTAATTGATCATTTTCATACTGGGCACTGGAGATATTTTAGTCTTGTGTTCCCTGTTTTTAACCCCAGAAGATTTTTCAGCAGCCTTATCTTCATGGGCTGGATTACAATGATAGGTAACACCATTCATAGCTCTACCTGATCCATCACACTTCCTGATAATTTTTTCAAATGCTCATTAACTATTTAAAGGGGTTATCTAGGAGTTTTATTTTTTCTTTGTTATTGGACAAAGTACTTCTCTTACTAACTACCTACCTGCTCTAAACACAAAACGGGATACAGCAGCACTCTGTAAGCACCATCTATATAAAATAGACTTTAAAAATTGAAAGTATTTTGCGCAAAAAGTGGACAATTCTTGTGTGCCCATCAACCATGGCAAGGTGACCTTTCTCTGATGGCACCATATACTAAAGTCATGCCTCTCCTGAATTAGAAGTCTACAAATATATGGGAAGATTGGATCTAGCACGAATTAAAACCACCTTGTGGCTGGTGGGCAGAGAGCAAAGTCAGAATAGAAGACAGTTTATACCTCCAGTATATACTACAAAAAAAAAACCTGCATCTCCAATTATATTAAGTGTGAACAGGTGCTAATTGCTAAAACTACACGAAACACAAAAAAGGGATACAACAGCATTCTGTAAGCACCCAGAATTATGCAAAGACAATAGGAAATTTAAACTGGATTAATGCTATATAAGGTATACCTAAAAATATTAAGGTTATTTGAGCAAAAATTGACCCATCAAACACAGAAAGGTGACCTTTCTCTAATGGGACCCTATACTAGTGAAATGCCTCACCTCGACTAGAAGTCTACAAAGTTATAGGCAGATAGGATCTTATGGGCGAAGAGCACAGTCAGAATAGGAAGCTTGCCACACATCCAATAGCGTTGAAACCAGAAGTTTACATACACTAAAAAGACACATATGCATGTTTTTCTCACTAACACAAAATCAGAATAAACCTTTCCCGTTTTGGGTCAATTAGGATTACCAAAATTATTTACATTTGCCAAATGCCAAAATAATGAGAGAGAGAATGTTTTAAGGCATTTTTACTACTTTCTGCAAAGTCAAAAATTGACCTACACTAAAGGGGGCTTTACACGCTGCAACATCGCTAATGCGGAGTCGTTGGGGTCACGGAATTTGTGATGCACATCTGGCCGCATTAGCGATGTTGCTGCATGTGACACCGATGAGCAATTTTGCATCGTTGCAAAAACGTGCAAAATCGCTCATCGGTGACATGGGGGTCCATTCTCGATTATCGTTAGTGCAGCAGTAACCATGTAGTTCGTCGCTCCTGCGGCAGCACACATCGCTATGTGTGATGCCGCAGGAACGAGGAAGCTCTCCTACCTGCCTCCCGGCCGCAATGCGGAAGGAAGGAGGTGGGCGGGATGTTACTTTCCGCTCAGCTCCGCCCCTCCGCTGCTATTGGGCGGCCGCTCAGTGACGTTGCTGTGACGCCGCACGGACCGCCCCCTTAGAAAGGAGGCGGTTCGCCGGTCACACGACGTCGCCGGGCAGCACGGTGGCTCAGTGGTTAGCACTGCAGTCTTGCAGCGCTGAGGTCCTGGGTTCAATTCTCACCAAGGACACCATCTGCAAGGAGTTTGTATGTTCTCCCCGTGTTTGCGTGGGTTTCCTCCGGGTACTCTGGTTTCCTCCCACACTCCAAAGACATACAGCGCTATGGAGTTGCTTCTTTGTGTAACATCATGGGAAAGTCAAAAGAACTCAGCCAAGATTTCTGGAAGATAATTGTTGACTTCAACAAGTCTGGTTTATTTTTGGGTGCAGTTTCCACATACCTGTATCTATACAAAGAATTATATAAAACAATATAAGAAATGTTGGGCACTGCTGCACTATGCTGTGTGGCGGTGCCGTACTCACGGAATCCAACGCTCAGCTGTTCCAGGACTCGTGTCTATAGTCGTTCCAGGTGGTGCTCAGCTGACAGCATGGTCAAATCCAAAATAGTCCAAATGAAAGAATGAAGCGGCAACTCGACCTGGTAGTAGACAAACTTTTAATCTGTATCTAG
The DNA here is from genome assembly GCF_048569485.1 of Anomaloglossus baeobatrachus. Taxonomy (NCBI): domain Eukaryota; kingdom Metazoa; phylum Chordata; class Amphibia; order Anura; family Aromobatidae; genus Anomaloglossus; species Anomaloglossus baeobatrachus. The sequence goes on from NC_134355.1 coordinate 442,682,280, forward strand.
AGATGACAATATAAACGGCGAGTGGAGGGGGAGTGCGGGGACGGCAGATGGACGACAGCCGTTTCTCGCTTTGACAAGTCAGGTCAAAGCGCTAGCTACAGCACGAAACGGCTGTCGTCCGTCTGCCGTCCCCGCACTCCCCCTCCACTCGCCATTTATATTGTCATCTCTAGATACAGATTAAAAGTTTGTCTACTACCAGGTCGAGTTGCCGCTTCATTCTTTCATTTGGACTATTTTGGATTTGACCATGCTGTCAGCTGAGCACCACCTGGAACGACTATAGACACGAGTCCAGATGGACGACAGCCGTTTCTCGCTTTGACAAGTCAGGACTTGTCAAAGCGCTAGCTACAGCACGAAACGGCTGTCGTCCGTCTGCCGTACCCACACGCCCCCTCCACTCCCCGTTTATGTTGTCATCTGTAGATACAGATTGAAAGTTTGTCTACTACCAGGTCGAGTTGCTGCTTCATTCTCCCATTTGGACAAACAATTATATGCAAGTAGAAACAAGATAGGAATGTCCAGCCATCATACTTCTCAGAAAGGAGACAAGTTCTGTGTAGCAGAGATGAATGTGCTTTGGTCAGACATGTATATAAACCCAAGAACAAAAGTAAAAGTCCTTGTGAAGATGCTGGCGGAAGATGGTAAGATTGTGTGGTTATCCACAGTGAAACAGGTACTGTATCAACATGGACTGAAAGGCCACTCTGCCAGGAAGAAGCCATTACTCCAATAAAAACATAAAAAAGCCGGATCAATGTTTGGCAATGTACACAGGAACAAAGACCTTCAATTTTGGAGTCATGTCCTGTGGTCTGACAAAACTAAAATTAAACTATTTGACCATAATGACCATCATTATATTTGGAGCAAAAAGGGAGAAGTTTTGAAGTGTAAGAACACCATCCCAACTTTGAAACACGGGGGTAGCAACATCATGTTATGGGGTTGTTTTGCTGCAGGAGAGATTGTGCACTTCACAAAATAGATGGCATCATGAGGAAAGAAGATTAATTGGCAATACTGAAGCAACATCTCAAGACATTGGCAAGGAACTTAAAGCTTGGGCGGAATTGGTTTTCAAAATGGACAAAGACCGGAAGCATACTGCCAAACTGGCTACAAAGTGGCTTAAGGATAACAAAGTTAATGTTTTGGAGTAGCTATTACAAAGCCCTGATCGCAAACCTTTTGAAAATTTATGGGCAAAGTTGAAAAGGCAGGTGCGAGAAAGGCAACTTAAAAACATTGCTCAGTTATACCAGTTCTGTCAGAAGGAATGGGCCCAAATTCCTACCAACTATTGCGAGAAGCTTGTGGAAGGATATCCAGTTTTACCCAAGTCAAACAGTTTAAGGGCAATGGTACCAAATTCTAATGAAATGTATGTAAACTTTTGACTTTGCAGAAAGTAATAAAAATGTCTTCAAACATTCTCTCTCTTTCATTCTGGCATTTGGCAAATAGAAATCATTTTGGTAATCCTAAATTACCTAAAACGGGAAAGGTTTATTCTTATTTCATGTTAGATAGTGAGAAAAAAATGCATACAGTATGTGTCTTTTTGGATAGTGTATGAAAACGTCTGGTTTCAACTGTATATACTGCAAAAAAACAAAAACTGCATCTCCAAAGATAGCAAATGTGAACATATGCTAACTGCTACCTAACAGCTCTGCTGGGAGCTTGTATCTCTAGGCTCAGAGCAGTCTTATAACTAGAGATGAGCGAACCGGTCGCGGTTCGGCTCGAGGTCGGTTCGCCGAACGGAGGTCTCGTTCGAGTTCGGCTCGTCGAACGTTCGACGAACCGAACTCGAACTGCATAGGAAACAATGGCAGGCAATCACAAACACAGAAAAACACCTAGAAAACACCCTCAAAGGTGTCCAAAAGGTGACAAACAACTCACAACACATGGGAAAGTGACAAGGACATATACTCATGTGAAAACAAAAGAGCTGGACAAGGAAAAAGAGGAGGACACACAGATATATGAGTATATGCAAGGAAACATCGATTCCATTATTGTGCAACTTGAGCCCTGCTCATTTTAGGCTTCCAATCTGGATAAATTGCCTGAGCTCGCCACGAACGCCTTGGGGATCTTGTCTTGTCCTGCAGCCAGCGTTCTCTCGGAACCTGTCTTCAGTGCTGCTGGTGGTCTGCTGGCAGATAAGCACACGCGTCTGTCCACTGACAATGTGGACATGGCTCTCAGAGGACTTTTCTTCCCCTGGGTCAGCCAGGGGACGGGAAAGGCACGCGTATTTTTGAGAGTGCTTCATGCAAAGCATCTTTTTCTTTTTCAAAAGGGGGCTCAACCGATGCCAGTCAAGTGGGGTGTGTGTGGCCCAGTTAGTGGCAACGAAGGAGACTGTGGTTGGAGTCCCCTCGCTGTGTCTCTAAAAGAACCAAGATGAACAAGTCATGGCTCTCAGAGGACTTTTCTTCCCCTGGGTCAGCCAGGGGACGGGAAAGGCACGCGTATTTTTGAGAGTGCTTCATGCAAAGCATCTTTTCTTTTTCAAAAGGGGGCTCAACCGATGCCAGTCAAGTGGGGTGTGTGTGGCCCAGTTAGTGGAAACGAGGGAGACTGTGGTTGGAGTCCCCTCGCTGTGTCTCTAAAAGAACCAAGATGAACAAGTCATGGCTCTCAGAGGACTTTTCTTCCCCTGGGTCAGCCAGGGGACGGGAAAGGCACGCGTATTTTTGAGAGTGCTTCATGCAAAGCATCTTTTTCTTTTTCAAAAGGGGGCTCAACCGATGCCAGTCAAGTGGGGTGTGTGTGGCCCAGTTAGTGGAAACGAGGGAGACTGTGGTTGGAGTCCCCTCGCTGTGTCTCTAAAAGAACCAAGATGAACAAGTCATGGCTCTCAGAGGACTTTTCTTCCCCTGGGTCAGCCAGGGGACGGGAAAGGCACGCGTATTTTTGAGAGTGCTTCATGCAAAGCATCTTTTTCTTTTTCAAAAGGGGGCTCAACCGATGCCAGTCAAGTGGGGTGTGTGTGGCCCAGTTAGTGGAAACGAGGGAGACTGTGGTTGGAGTCCCCTCGCTGTGTCTCTAAAAGAACCAAGATGAACAAGTCATGGCTCTCAGAGGACTTTTCTTCCCCTGGGTCAGCCAGGGGACGGGAAAGGCACGCGTATTTTTGAGAGTGCTTCATGCAAAGCATCTTTTTCTTTTTCAAAAGGGGGCTCAACCGATGCCAGTCAAGTGGGGTGTGTGTGGCCCAGTTAGTGGAAACGAGGGAGACTGTGGTTGGAGTCCCCTCGCTGTGTCTCTAAAAGAACCAAGATGAACAAGTCATGGCTCTCAGAGGACTTTTCTTCCCCTGGGTCAGCCAGGGGACGGGAAAGGCACGCGTATTTTTGAGAGTGCTTCATGCAAAGCATCTTTTTCTTTTTCAAAAGGGGGCTGAACCGATGCCAGTCAAGTGGGGTGTGTGTGGCCCAGATAGTGGAAACGAGGGAGACTGTGGTTGGAGTCCCCTCGCTGTGTCTCTAAAAGAACCAAGATGAACAAGTCATGGCTCTCAGAGGACTTTTCTTCCCCTGGGTCAGCCAGGGGACGGGAAAGGCACGCGTATTTTTGAGAGTGCTTCATGCAAAGCATCTTTTTCTTTTTCAAAAGGGGGCTCAACCGATGCCAGTCAAGTGGGGTGTGTGTGGCCCAGTTAGTGGAAACGAGGGAGACTGTGGTTGGAGTCCCCTCGCTGTGTCTCTAAAAGAACCAAGATGAACAAGTCATGGCTCTCAGAGGACTTTTCTTCCCCTGGGTCAGCCAGGAGACGGGAAAGGCACGCGTATTTTTGAGAGTGCTTCATGCAAAGCATCTTTTTCTTTTTCAAAAGGGGGCTCAACCGATGCCAGTCAAGTGGGGTGTGTGTGGCCCAGTTAGTGGAAACGAGGGAGACTGTGGTTGGAGTCCCCTCGCTGTGTCTCTAAAAGAACCAAGATGAACAAGTCATGGCTCTCAGAGGACTTTTCTTCCCCTGGGTCAGCCAGGGGACGGGAAAGGCACGCGTATTTTTGAGAGTGCTTCATGCAAAGCATCTTTTTCTTTTTCAAAAGGGGGCTCAACCGATGCCAGTCAAGTGGGGTGTGTGTGGCCCAGTTAGTGGAAACGAGGGAGACTGTGGTTGGAGTCCCCTCGCAGTGTCTCTAAAAGAACCAAGATGAACAAGTCATGGCTCTCAGAGGACTTTTCTTCCCCTGGGTCAGCCAGGGGACGGGAAAGGCACGCGTATTTTTGAGAGTGCTTCATGCAAAGCATCTTTTTCTTTTTCAAAAGGGGGCTCAACCGATGCCAGTCAAGTGGGGTGTGTGTGGCCCAGTTAGTGGAAACGAGGGAGACTGTGGTTGGAGTCCCCTCGCTGTGTCTCTAAAAGAACCAAGATGAACAAGTCATGGCTCTCAGAGGACTTTTCTTCCCCTGGGTCAGCCAGGGGACGGGAAAGGCACGCGTATTTTTGAGAGTGCTTCATGCAAAGCATCTTTTTCTTTTTCAAAAGGGGGCTCAACCGATGCCAGTCAAGTGGGGTGTGTGTGGCCCAGTTAGTGGAAACGAGGGAGACTGTGGTTGGAGTCCCCTCGCTGTGTCTCTAAAAGAACCAAGATGAACAAGTCATGGCTCTCAGAGGACTTTTCTTCCCCTGGGTCAGCCAGGGGACGGGAAAGGCACGCGTATTTTTGAGAGTGCTTCATGCAAAGCATCTTTTTCTTTTTCAAAAGGGTGCTCAACCGATGCCAGTCAAGTGGGGTGTGTGTGGCCCAGTTAGTGGAAACGAGGGAGACTGTGGTTGGAGTCCCCTCGCTGTGTCTCTAAAAGAACCAAGATGAACAAGTCATGGCTCTCAGAGGACTTTTCTTCCCCTGGGTCAGCCAGGGGACGGGAAAGGCACGCGTATTTTTGAGAGTGCTTCATGCAAAGCATCTTTTTCTTTTTCAAAAGGGGGCTCAACCGATGCCAGTCAAGTGGGGTGTGTGTGGCCCAGTTAGTGGAAACGAGGGAGACTGTGGTTGGAGTCCCCTCGCTGTGTCTCTAAAAGAACCAAGATGAACAAGTCATGGCTCTCAGAGGACTTTTCTTCCCCTGGGTCAGCCAGGGGACGGGAAAGGCACGCGTATTTTTGAGAGTGCTTCATGCTAAGCATCTTTTTCTTTTTCAAAAGGGGGCTCAAACGATGCCAGTCAAGTGGGGTGTGTGTGGCCCAGTTAGTGGAAACGAGGGAGACTGTGGTTGGAGTCCCCTCGCTGTGTCTCTAAAAGAACCAAGATGAACAAGTCATGGCTCTCAGAGGACTTTTCTTCCCCTGGGTCAGCCAGGGGACGGGAAAGGCACGCGTATTTTTGAGAGTGCTTCATGCAAAGCATCTTTTTCTTTTTCAAAAGGGGGCTCAACCGATGCCAGTCAAGTGGGGTGTGTGTGGCCCAGTTAGTGGAAACGAGGGAGACTGTGGTTGGAGTCCCCTCGCTGTGTCTCTAAAAGAACCAAGATGAACAAGTCATGGCTCTCAGAGGACTTTTCTTCCCCTGGGTCAGCCAGGGGACGGGAAAGGCACGCGTATTTTTGAGAGTGCTTCATGCAAAGCATCTTTTTCTTTTTCAAAAGGGGGCTCAAACGATGCCAGTCAAGTGGGGTGTGTGTGGCCCAGTTAGTGGAAACGAGGGAGACTGTGGTTGGAGTCCCCTCGCTGTGTTTTACATGCTTTTAGAAGGGCATGACATGGCTTGGAGGTTGACTTTCATCATCTGCAAACTGTTGGTTTCCAAAATGCTGCCTTTCCAACAAATGTGGTTATAGACAATGAGGAACATACTGATGAAGATGAGACGCAGATACCCGATTGGGATGACAACTTAAATATTCGGTCAGGGCAAGAAGGGGCTCTGTCTGAGGGGGAGGGGAGTGCAAACACAACAATTGATGATGAAGTCCTAGATCCCACCTACTGTCAACCCACAGTCAGACACTCGAGGAGGTCAACAGAGGCGGTGGAGGAGGATGCAACCGACGTCGAAGTAACCTTGCGCCTTCCTGGACACAGTCAGAGCACTGGTAGCACGTCTACAACTGCATCCTCAGCCAACACTCTGCCTCTGAGCATTATTCGGGGTGGATCAACAGGTCGCATGGCCTCTAAGCCTTGCCTAGCCTGGTCCTTTTTTGACATAAAAAACGATCGCCCTAATTATGTGATCTGTAACATTTGGCATGGTTATCTTAGTAGAGGTCAAAACCTCAGCAGTTTGACAACTTCTTCCATGAATCGTCACATGAATAAATATCATATGGCCTGGTGGGAAGCTCACCGTGCTGCAATGCGGCCTAGCGGAGCCAACCATCCACCGCCTGCCCCTTCCAGTGCATCCGCGCGCTCGTCATCTTCTAGGACTGTGGGGACAGCTGTCACACCTGTTTTTCCACCCACAACTTCCACCACTGTAAACGCAACAGGCAGTTTGCTTGATAGGTCGTCAGTTGGTTTGGAAGTGGAAACAAGTGATTGTGTACAGCTCTCTCAAACATCGATAGCACCAACATTGGATGAAGGCAACATCATGTTTCCACCTGCACTTTCCTCACAAACCTGCATTTTTCCAGGGACACCCTACTCAACACCGTCTACACACAGCAGCCAGATCTCTGTCCCTCAGATGTGGTCAAATAAAAGGCCACTTCCTGCGACCCTTGACAAAGCTAAGAGGTTGACTCTATCCCTCTGTAAGCTGTTGGCTACCGAAATGCTGCCTTTCCGCCTAGTGGACACACAGGATTTTAGAGACCTTATGTCTGTCGCTGTGCCCCAGTACCAGATGCCTAGTCGCCACTACTTCTCTAAGAAAGGTGTGCCCGCGCTACACCAGCATGTCACACACAACATCACCGCTTCCTTGAGAAACTCTGTGTGTGAACGGGTGCATTTCACCACCGATACTTGGACCAGTAAGCATGGACAGGGACATTACATGTCGCTGACTGGCCACTGGGTAACTATGGTGATAGATGGTGAAGGGACTGCTGCACAAGTCTTGCCGTCCACACGACTTGTGTGTCAATCCTCTGTCTGTCCAAGTTCCGCCACTGCTTCTGCATCCTCCACCTCATCTGGGTCCTCCACCTCCGCCCCAAGCCTGCCTGGTCAGGCCACCAGCGTTCTCACTGCACAGAAGGAATCATGCAACCCTCATTACTATGCTGGCAGCAGAGCGCAACGGCATCAGGCGGTCTTTAGCTTGACATGTCTTGGGAATAAGAGTCACACAGCTGAGGAGTTGTGGTCAGCTCTGCGGTCCGAGTTTCACAAATGGTTGTCTCCACTCAACCTGCAGCCTGGTAAGGCCGTGTGCGACAATGCTGCAAACCTGGGTGCGGCACTTCGCCTGGGCAAGGTGACACACGTACCTTGTATGGCTCACGTGTTGAACCTTGTCGTCCAGCAATTTTTAACACACTATCCCGGCCTAGATGGCCTTCTGAACAGGGCACGAAAACTGTCTGCTCACTTCCGCCGTTCAAACGCCGCAGCTGAGCGACTTGCATCGCTCCAGAAGTCTTTCGGCCTGCCGGTTCATCGCCTGAAATGCGATGTGGCGACACGCTGGAATTCAACTCTCCACATGTTACAGCGACTGTGGCAGCACCGCAGAGCCATGGTGCAATACGTCATGACGTATAGCCTGGGCCAACGAGATGCAGAGGTGGGGCAGATCACCCTGATGGAGTGATCTCAGATCAAGGACCTATGCACCCTTCTGCACAGTTTCGACATGGCGACGAATATGTTTAGCGCTGACAATGCCATTATCATCATGACGATTCCAGTCATTTACATGCTGGAGCACACGCTAAACACTATTCGGAGTCAGGGGGTGGGACAACAGGAAGGGGAGGAACTACAGGAGGATTCATATGCGCAAGACACAACAACATCACCAAGGTCCAGACGTTCATCATCACCAACGCGGCAGGCATGGGACCATGGGGGACAGGGATCAACAAGGGCGCATGGTAGCAGGAGAGATGTTGAGGAAGGTGCAGGAGGACATGAAGATATGGAGGACGAACTGTCCATGGACATGGAAGATTCAGCAGATGAGGGGGAGCTTGGTCAAATTTCAGTTGAAAGAGGTTGGGGGGAGATGTCAGAGGAAGAAAGAACGGTTAGCACCTCTATGCCACAAACACAGCGTGGACTTGGTCCGCATGGCTGCGCAAGACACATGAGTGCCTTCTTGTTGCACTACCTCCAACATGACCCTCGTATTGTCAAAATTAGAAGTGATGATGACTACTAGCTTGCCACACTATTAGATACCCGGTACAAGTCCAAATTTTGTGACATAATTCCACCCATAGAAAGGGACGCACGTATGCAGGAGTATCAGCAGAAGCTGTTACTCGATCTTAGCTCGGCTTTTCCACCAAACAACCGTGCAGGTGAAGGGAGTGATTCTTCCAGTTGTAACTTGACAAACATGGGACAGCCTCGTCATCTTCAACAGTTTACCCGTACCAGTAGGACCGGATCTGGTGCTGGTAACAGCAATTTTATGGAATCTTTTAATAATTTTTTTAGACCCTCCTTTGCAAGGCCACCAGAGACAACAAGTCTGACACATAGTCAACGGATGGAGAGGATGATACAGGAGTATCTCCAAATGAACATCGATGCAATGACTTTTCAAATGGAGCCTTGCTCCTTTTGGGCTTCAAATCTAGAAAAATGTCCAGAGCTCTCCAGTTACGCCTTGAAGATTTTGTCGTGTCCAGCTGCCAACGTTGTCTCTGAACGTGTCTTCAGTGCTGCTGGGTGTGTGCTGACAGATAAGCGCACGCGTCTGTCCAGTGACAATGTGGACAGACTGACGTTCATCAAAATGAACAAGTCATGGATCCAGAAGGAATTTACTACCCCTGTGTCATCCTGGGGAGAGTAAATGCTTGTGGATTTGGAATGTGCTTGATGCAAATCAAAACATCCTGTTTGCAACTAGGGCACAAGTGCTGCCACTGAATGGGTGGGTGTGTCTGGGGCACAATTTTTGGAAAAAAGGGAGGCTACGCTTGGAGTAACCCTTTCTTACATTGTTTTTAAAAGGAGACAAGATGACCAAGTCATGGTTCAGCAAAGACTTTATCTACCTACCCCGGTGTCATGCTGGGGACGGTTAATTATGGCGTATTTTTGAATGTGCTTGATGCAAATCAAAACATCCTGTTTGCAGCTATGGCACAAGTGCTGCCACTGATGGGGTGTCTGTGTGCCCAATTTTTGGAAAAAAGGTAGACTCCGCTTGGAGTAACCCTTGCTTGCTGTGTTTTTTAAAAATGATACAAGATGAACAGATCTGAAAGCAAGATGAAGGCAACATCATGTCTCCGCCTGCACTTTCCTCACAAACCTGCATTTTTCCAGGGACACCCTACTCAACACCGTCTACAGACAGCAGCCAGATCTCTGTCCCTCAGATGTGGACAAATAAAAGGCCATTTCCTGCGACCCATGACAAAGCTAACAGGTTGACTTTATCCCTCTGTAAGCTCTTGGCTACGGAAATGCTGCCTTTCCGCATGGTGGACACACAGGATTTTAGAGACCTTATGTCTGTCACTGTGCCCCAGTACCAGATGCCCAGTCACCACTACTTCTCTAAGAAAGGTGTGCCTGCGCTACACCAGCATGTCGCACACAACATCACCGCTTCCTTGAGAAACTCTGTGTGTGAACAGGTGCATTTCACCACCGATACTTGGACCAGTAAGCATGGATAGGGACGTTACATGTCGCTGACTGGGCACTGGCAAACTATGGTGAGAGATGGAGAAGGGTCTGCTGTACAAGTCTTGCCGTCCCCACGAGTTGTTTCAATCCTTGTTCTGTATGTAGAAGTTAATACACTGCTTCTGCCTCTTCAACCTCGTGTGGGTCCTCCACCTTGGCGTAAACCCTGTGTGGTCAGGCCACCCTTCCTTGCAACTGCGCACAAGGACTACCACACAACTCCTTACTATGCTGGCAGCAGAGCTCAATGCCATCAGGCGGTCAAAGTTTTACTTTGAAATGTATGGGAAATGTGAGTCACACCGCTATTCCAGAGAATAGTAGTCAGGCAGGGTCAAAACATTAATTGAGGAACAGGAACAGAATGGGACGGCCATGACTTAATCAGAAAACAAGCAGAGGTGAAATGCGGATCGGCCAACAAGGTACATAAACAGCAAGCAGGAAAAGTAGTCAGGTAACAAGCACACAAAATCATAAAACTGAACTGGGGGTAAAATTAACCAGAGGTTCATAGCTATGTCTGGCAGTGGTCTGCAGACAGGATGGGCATAAAAAAGGGTGTGGTGTCTTCACATTGGTTGTAGCTGAATGATGGTATTTCATCTGTGAGATACCCACCAGCTACATTCAGCCAGAGATTCTGCATCTGTCAAGGTAATGCAGCCCAGTGGGTGAGCATAACCTGCGTCCACCTGCGCCGCTGGCATCGACTCCTCTCCCATCATCAGCACTATGCATGAAAGGAACACGTTGTCACCTGGCGACTGGAGTACAAATTGCCGGAGCGGACTCCGTTGGTGACTTAACAGCCGTGTGCGTCAATGATGCAAACCTGGCTGCGGGCCATCCTCAGGGCAATGTGACACACGTGCCTTGTATGGCTCACGTGTTGAATCTGATTCTCCAGCAATTTTTAAAACACCATCACGGCCTACATGGCCTTGTGCAGCGTGCACGCTCGCTATGTGCTCACTTCCATCGTGCGCACACAGCAGCTCCACAACTTTCATCACTCCGGAAGTCTTAGGGTCTGGCAGTTAAAAGCCGGAAATGCGATGTTCCGACACGCAGGAATTGGAATCTGCACATGTTGCAGCGTGTGTGGCAGCACCGCAGAGCCCTGCTGAAATACGGTATGACATATAGCCTGGGATAACTTGATCAAGAGGTGGTGCAGATCACGCTGCTGGAGTGGTGTCAGATCAAGGACCTATGCACCCTGCTACACAGTTCACAAATGTCGACGAAGATGTTTAGCACTGGCAATGTCATTCTCAGCGTGACAATTCTGGTCATCTACATGATGGAGCACACTGTAATTATTATTCGGAGTCAGGTGTTGGGACAAGAGGAAGGGGAGGAAGTACAGGAGGAGTCATATGCGGAAGGGATAACAAGATCTACGAGGTCCAGATGGTCAGCGGCACCTATGCGGCAGTCATGGTGAGGGAGAGGGATTAACAAGGGCGCATAGTATCAGCAAAAAGTGTTGATGAAAGTGCAGGAGCCCATGAAGAAATGGAGGACGAACTGGCGATGGGCATGGAAGACTCAGCAGATGAGTGAGAGCTTGCTCACATTTCGGTTGTGCGAGGTAGTGGGGAGAGGGCAGAGGAAGGATGCACGATTCTCACCTCTCTGCCACCAACACACCAAGGACTTGGTCCTCCTGGATGCACAAGACACATGAGCGCCTTCTTGCTGCACTACCTACATAACCCTCGGATTGTATGAATTTGAAGTAATCCTGAATACTGGGTTGCCACACTGTTAGATCCCCGGTACAAGACAAAATTTGGCGAACTAATTCCTGCCATAGAAATAGACGCACGTATACAGGAGTATCTGCAGAATGTGGTACGCAATCTTAGATCTACTTTTCCACTAAACACCAGTGCTGCACAGAGTGAATCTCAACGCTTTGTCATGGATAGGAGGAAATGGTCTTTTACTTGTCCACATGGGAGGGACCGAGGGATGGCTGCTGTGCTGAGATGGCGTTGAGTACGGTGTCCCTGCACAGTTGCACTTTTGGTCATATCCCAAAATGAGTTGAAAAAGGACAGATGCTGTTGGAAAGGGGAACAGGTGTGTTGGAAAGGGGAAAAAAGTTTTGGTCCGTGGATTTGGTGGTTAAGCAACTGTAACATTTGCTGAAGAAACAACATCTGTTACAGTGGGACTGGCAGATTTGGATAAAGTGGTATATAATCTGTGACCGCTATATAACGAAAATTAATAAGAAAAGAAAGAGAAAGGTATATATCCCCATCAGCAGTCAGTGTCCACCGTGCTCCCAGTTGGAAAAGGAGAGGTTGGCAGCTTGAAGGTTTGGTGGAGGATACAGAGCTGTGTGGCTATGAAACTAATAGTAGCCTGAACCGAGTTAGACGCCATTTGGATCTGGAGACTGTGAGCCCTGTTAGCGTCACAGGGTCCACATGCCCACCCAGCCCAGGAACTCCCTGTTAACTACACAGGGGCCATTGAGTACGCTGACCGTGTGCGTAGGGGCCACACCTGTGGACAGCAGGCGCATCAGCAGCAGCAGGCCTGTTAATGCCACTGGGCTGCACAAGCAGGACTGTTAGGACAGGAGCTGGTCTTAACCGTTCTGCGTTACCAACTGTGGTGGTGGCCTGCATCCACCACCCTATCCCTGCCTACCTCTGGCCTAAAGCCGCAATGGGTTCAACACATGGAGGTGTGCTCTTTCGGAGCATAATAGAAGACTGCGCACCTCCTTGTTGGCTCCAGCCCCTTTTATAACCTGGGTCCGCCCCAAACCAGGGTGAACCACAATGCACCTCCTGGAGACAAAAGTAGAGTGACACGTCATCAGTGGCATAACTAGCGTCCTATTTGGAAATGCAACTTCAATTATGACCTCATGGCTGCCATGACCCAAACACCTCACCAGTCATCGTCTGACCATCAATAATGCGGTGACAAGTCATAGGTGTGGGCCTCTGCAAGCCATTTGGGAGGACACCTGATGCCCTGTGGTCTATATGGGACCCCCACATCAGGGCCAGGGCCAAACAGTTCATTACCGGACCTAGTCTCTGATGCAGGAAGTGCCTGAGCATGCTCAGTAGCATGAAATACAGTCTCTGAAAAAAGACTATCAGCTTTAGCATGGTGTCTAGGCACAAAACAGGACTTAGACCTGGCACAGAATGCAAGCACCTGTGCAAAGAGGCTTTTCACACTTAGTGTGGGAGCATGCGCTGTATCCCGAAAAGAAGACTTAGCGTCAGGAATAACACAGTCAGGCTGAGCATACTCACTACGCGAAACACTGTAATTATGCTGCAGCTGGGGTACATCGGCACACGCATGCGCACTAGCTGACTCTCCACACTTAGACGTGGAGGGGAAATTTGTCTTGGAGATGCTGTCTATGAACAGAAGGAAAAGCTAAAGGAAGCCTGACTTTCTATCCCTCCGAATTATGAAATGCATCAATGAATTCCATGAGTTTGCTATAACATTAGCGTATCAAAATGTGCATGAGGGTGTGATGTAGAGGTGCTAGAAATAGCTTGTCACCAGTGGGGCACTAATGGAATACAACAGCCAGTTCTATGATGCCACTAAATGGCAGTATTTTGTGCTATCATTATAGCTTATTAAAAACAGAGCAGGAGGTTGTCATGCAGAGGTGCTGCACATAGATTTGCAGTAGTGTGAATAGACAAAAGTACAATAGCCACGTTTAGGATACAACTAGGTACAGTGAGTGTTTGCTAGTATAATGGCTGAGTTTAAAAAAGTTAGAGTGTGCAATGCAGGCAGACGTGCTGCAAATAACGTTCCAATACTGTGAATAGACAAAAGTGCAATAGCCACGTTTAGGATACAACTAGGTACAGTGAGTGATTGCTAGTATAATGGCTGAGTTAAAAAATGTTAGAGTGTGCAATGCAGGCAGACGTGCTGCAAATAACGTTCCAATACTGTGAATAGACAAAAGTACAATAGCCACGTTTAGGATGCCACTAGGTACACTGAGTGTTTGCTAGTATAATGGCTGAGTTAAAAAGAGTTAGAGTGTGCAATGCAGGCAGACGTGCTGCAAATATCGTTCCAATACTGTGAATTGACAAAAGTACAATAGCCACGTTTAGGATACAACTAGGTACACTGAGTGTTTGCTAGTATAATGGCTGAGTTTAAAAAAGTTTGAGTGTGCAATGCAGGCAGACATGCTGCAAATATGTTTACAATAGTGTGAATAGACAAAAGTACAATAGCCACGTTTAGGATGCCACTAGGTACACTGAGTGTTTGCTAGTATAATGGCTGAGTTTAAAAAAGTTTGAGTGTGCAATGCAGGCAGACGTGCTGCAAATATCGTTCCAATACTGTGAATTGACAAAAGTACAATAGCCACGTTTAGGATACAACTAGGTACACTGAGTGTTTGCTAGTATAATGGCTGAGTTTAAAAAAGTTTGAGTGTGCAATGCAGGCAGACGTGCTGCAAATATCGTTCCAATAGTGTGAATAGACAAAAGTACAATAGCCACGTTTAGGATACAACTAGGTACAGTGAGTGATTGCTAGTATAATGGCTGAGTTAAAAAAAGTTGGAGTGTGCAATGCAGGCAGACGTGCTGCAAATATCGTTCCAATACTGTGAATTGACAAAAGTACAATAGCCACGTTTAGGATACAACTAGGTACACTGAGTGTTTGCTAGTATAATGGCTGAGTTTAAAAAAGTTTGAGTGTGCAATGCAGGCAGACGTGCTGCAAATATCATTCCAATAGTGTGAATAGACAAAAGTACAATAGCCACGTTTAGGATACAACTAGGTACAGTGAGTGTTTGCTAGTATAATGGCTGAGTTTAAAAAAGTTGGAGTGTGCAATACAGGCAGACGTGCTCTGCAAATGTCTTTGCACTAGTGGGACTATAGCAAAGTCCAATAGCCACGTTTAGGATGCCACTAGGTACACTGAGTGTTTGCTAGTAAAATGGCTTAGTTATAATGAGTTGGAGTGTGCAATGCAGGCAGACGTGCTCTGCAAATGTCTTTGCACTAGTGGGACTATAGCAAAGTCCAATAGCCACGTTTAGGATTCCACTAGGTACACTGAGTGTTTGCTAGTAAAATGGCTTAGTTTAAAAAAGTTGGAGTGTGCAATGCAGGCAGACGTGCTCTGCAAATGTCTTTGCACTAGTGGGACTAGAGCAAAGTCCAATAGCCACGTTTAGGATGCCACTAGGTACACTGAGTGTTTGCTAGTAAAATGGCTTAGTTTAAAAAAGTTGGAGTGTGCAATGCAGGCAGACGTGCTCTGCAAATGTCTTTGCACTAGTGGGACTATAGCAAACTCCAATAGCCACGTTTAGGATGCCACTAGGTACACTGAGTGTTTGCTAGTCTAATGGCTTAGTTATAATGAGTTGGAGTGTGCAATGCAGGCAGACGTGCTCTGCAAATGTCTTTGCACTAGTGGGACTATAGCAAAGTCCAATAGCCACGTTTAGGATGCCACTAGGTACACTGAGTGTTTGCTAGGAAAATGGCTTAGTTTAAAAAAGTTGGAGTGTGCAATGCAGGCAGACGTGCTCTGCAAATGTCTTTGCACTAGTGGGACTATAGCAAAGTCCAATAGCCACAGATAGGATGCCACTAGGTACACTGACTGTTTGCTAGTATAATGGCTTAGTTATAATGAGTTGGAGTGTGCAATGCAGGCAGACATGCTCTGCAAATGTCTTTGCACTAGTGTGACTATAGCAAAGTCCAATAGCCACGTTTAGGATGCCACTAGGTACACTGAGTGTTTGCTAGTATAATGGCTTAGTTATAATGAGTTGGAGTGTGCAGAGGACAAGAGGGTACAGTGGCAGGATTGTGGTGCTCTGGGTAGAGGAATGGAAGCCTGCCTTTCTATTCCCTCCTAATGGTGAAATGCAGGGAGGAAATCCCTGACCTTGGCTACACAGACGCTGTTGCTGTTTTCAGGACCTGTCACCTATGGCTCTCTGACCCTGCCGATTTGAGCCCTTAAAAGGACTGCTAGAAAGTGCTCTCCCTAAGCTGTCTAACGCTGTGTATGCAGCGCATACAGCTGTATCGGCTATAGGACTCAGGAGGACGGAGCTGCGACAGTGATGTCTGACACCAACGACGCAGAAGGCAGATAATGACGTCCTGGAAGAAAATGTCCGGTTTTATAATGCAGGGACATGTGACATGGACATCCTATCACACATGCCGTTGCTTCTCTGGCTCAAAGTCCACTTAGCTGTGTGTGTGTCTGGGATTGGCTGTCATGCTGGCCCGCCCCACAAGACGCGCGCGCTTAGGCTAGTGCCACACATCCGTGCCTCCGGTACGTGTTTGGCATTTTTTACACGTACCGGAGACACGTGCTTATGTTGACACAGTCATTTTAATCTAAATAGCCTCACGTCAGTGTTTTGGCACGGAGCGTGTGTCCGTTCCGTGCCTACGTTTGACCGTGCCGAAAAAGCGCTGACATGTCCGTTTTCCACCGGCATAACGTCCTCACGGATCCATTAAATCCTATGGGTCCGTGTTGACACGTACGTGATACGGATGGCCTCCGTATGCTATCCGTGTGGTCAGTGTCCGTGTTTTAAATTTGAAGATTGTTACAATTTCAAATACTTTCAGGTGGCGTAGCTAACATATTTGTTTTGCACAAAACTTACTTGGCATTTGCAGAAGGAGTGAGCAAGCAAGCAGTTGTATTTCTGTGTAGTGAAAGACCTATTTTGAGCACAATTTCTGCTTCAAAATATAATAATGGCTCCACGGGTGGACACGGAGAAACTGATAACAGCTGTCGAGACTCACCCACCATTATGGGATACACGTGTTGATGGTTACCATGACAGACTGACAGTTGACCGCCATTGGCTTCAAGTTGCTGAGGAAGTGTACCCCAATAATGCATGGGATAGATGTTCGCCTTCAAAGCGTGCTAAATATGGTAAGTTTTTATATTATTTTTATCTTTGTTTTTGTGTTTTTTTTGTTTTTTTAAATGATTTCAAACTGTGAATGTTTTGTTATTGTAATGTTGTTTTTACTTAAAATTAACTTTATGAAGAATTGTTATATGTATTAATCTATTTATTCAGTTAATGTTAAATTTTATAAAAGGTTACCTAACATTTCCAAAGTTCAATAATTCAAAGTAAACTTTAATTTGTAATATGATTATTAATTCTTCATGAAGTTAATTATTTAACAGATAAAACTGTCATGTGATTTTCAATTCCATGTGTTGTGATTCAATATTTTTTTTAAACCAATTTCTAATCTTTTTTTTTAAATTTTGTCAAAATTTTTGTAAAATAACATTTCTATATCATGTCATAAAATAATAAAATAATATTTCTCTTTTTTTTCAATTAATTATATTGCAAATAAAAAAACATACCTTTTTAATATCTATATCACAATTACTTCAAAGTTTATTTCTGAGAAATATTATTTTGTTATGTGTGAATATAGCAAAATGTTTTTAAGTGAACAATATATAAAACTTTTAATTTTCCTCTAATGTATTTGGCCACCTTTATTTTTTATAATTGTATATTACATTTAACAAACATTATTGTCATTAATGTGTGCACAATAATGCTGAATGTTGCAAGTGACATATTTTGTTATATTCAACAGTTGACTTGGTCAAAAGACGTTGGCGTTCAGCACGTGATCAGTACCGAAGGGAGTACAACCCTATACCATCCTCATCCAGTCAAGGCCGCAAACGCAGATATGTTTATTATGAACAAATAAGCTTCCTAGCACCCATCTTAGAAGTAACACAGTAAGTTTTTTTTTTAAAATGTTTATTTGGTTCAAAACAATATTTTTTAATATTAATCACTTTTTTTTCAGAAGTTATTTTTAAAAAGATAAATGTTAAGATTGTAATATGTTATCTATTTGACAACCAACAGCTGGTCCCTCTGCTACAGCCACCTCAGCATCAGAACAAGAACCTGGCAGAGAAGACAGTGAAAATCAAGAGATTCAACAAGATGCAGCAGCAGCAACTGAATCACATGAGGGTGGGACAGAGAGTGCACAAACCAACACCCAAGGCTCATCCACACAACAAACAACAACACCAGCAACACAATCAACACAAACAAATGTACTTCCACGTTTTGCACCACAACCTCTCCGTGCAAGAAGAATCCGCAGACCTGAGGAAATGAGATCCTTACCGGAAATAATTGACACACGCATTATTCACATAATGAACACTTTAATTCCAGAAACAGATGCCGAGCGTTTTTGTCGGTCTTTATCTACTAGCTTAACCAAAATTCCATCCGATAGGCAGGAACGTGTACGTGCTGCTATGCTTACCCTACTGTCAGCTAGTCAGGCAGAACAGGAACCAGTGAGAGTTTATGAGGCCATAGAAAATTGGCGTACCATTATGCAACAACATACAGTCCCAAACACAACAGACAATCCAAATACCATTGCAACACAAACAACAATGGCAACAGTAGTTGTCACTAATCCAGTATTACAACAATCTGGTCAACCTTCTATTGCTTCAAGTACGGTATTCCCAACACCAATTAGGCAAGGGTATGTTGCAACCAATACTGGCGCCTTAAGCACTGTACAAAGTGCTACCTCACAGCAACCCATAAACTATATGAATTTACAACCCACTCCAAGTACTAGTTACTTTACTCAACCCACAAATATTGGTGGTTTACCTAACATGTTTCCTGGTTCAACATACCCACAATCATTCATGATGCCTCATTATCCAATCTCAACTATGTTACCTACACCACACTTACAAACAACAGTCAACTATCCTCAAGGTCAACAACATACACACACACAATACCCACTTACCCATGTAGACCCACAGGTGTACTCAACAACAGGCAATGTGTTGGGACAAACCAGCATGCAACAGACTGTTCCACACACTACTGTAGTTAGTAATAGGAATGTTGTTCAGCAATCAACTGCTTCCATTCCTGAAAATACTATTTCTGAGGCCACCCAAAACAACATACTCAGCAACACTCAGGTTACTTCCCTAGAAGATCTTGTTGACTTATGATACACATTTTTGGTAATCTTTACATTCAACAAACAATGAATGTGACCAAAAAAAAAAAGGATTGCCAAAAATGTTTAAAATCAGAGTCTTAAAAAAACAAAGGCATGTGTGATTATATTTGGTGCCGGATGACATATATGTTTTATGCCATGGATATGTTTATTTTTTTATGAACACAATTGTACCCAACTAATTTGATGGGTAGATGAGTTCATATCTTCTCAAAAACAAGTTTCAAATTATTATGTCTATGTCAATGTCCAACATGAGACAAACATAATTGGTTGACAATTTACCAACATTGCAAGCAATGTAAAAATTTTGACAAGTTTAATATTTTAAGTAAAGTGTCTTAAAATTTTGTAAAGAAAATAATTAAAATTTTTACCTTTGTAAAAGTTAAGAGAAGATGAGCACGATTTTCATTTGTTATTGGGAAAATAACAAAAAACCATCATTACTTTATGTAATAATAGGCATATTATTAATAAAAAAATATGTTTTCAAAATAAAGATTCTGTTTCTTTTTTATATTTATATATAATATTGCATTTTTTCCATAGACGATTAACATTATTATTTTTGTAAGTTTCAACAAACAACAAAACAGGATACTAACACAGAAATGTACAAACACATACATACAACATTCAGAAATCCATGTTGTTAACAGAAATGTCAGTTGGTGATTAACGCCGTTTCACTTTAATACAAGTACGCTTTTAGCTCTTAGATTGTTTCAACTAATTAATAGTGATGAGCGAGCATGCTTGTCACTACTCGGTACTCGCACGAGTATCGCTGTACTCGGGCTGCTCGGCGGGGACCGAGTAATCTCGCGATACTCGTGCTGTACTCGTGGTCTTCATTTCTGCATGTTGGCGCTCTTTTGAGAGCCAGCCCTCATGCAGGGATTGGCTGGCAGACCACTGCAATGCCACAGCCCTGTTAGTTGTGGAATTGCAGTGATTGGCCGGCCTGCACAGCGTGACCGAGCCTTTATATCGGCCGGCGCGCTGTGCTCTGCTCACAGCTATTCAGACATTCAGTGTAGGGAGAGTGTCGCTGATTCAGGGAAAGCTTTGCGGCCCTTTATAGCTTTTTCAGTTGCAGGGCTGCAAACAGTGTGACCAAAAGTCCTTCTCAGGACTATTCTAGTTGTATACAGGCAGGCAGGGTATAGCCAGGTCGGAGTACAGTAGCAGAGTCCTTCTCAGGACTACTGTTGCTATATACAGGCAGGGTATAGCCAGGTCTGAATACAGGCTAGTGACCAAAAGAGTCCTTGTCAGGACTATTGTACCAGTATACAGGCAGGCAGGCAGGCAGGGTAGTGGTGACCGTATACCAGCCTTCATCATATCTGGGGCTGGTGTACACAGTGTAAAACAGTCCAGATAGTGTCTGACTTGTCTGTAATTGTCGCTCCCCAAAAAAACCTGTTAGGTTATTATTGCGTCCGTGCTTGGTTTTTAAAACCGCACGTGTGTGCCTGTTGGTGGCAGCGTACAGGTGCACTTGTGTGCAATTTCCACACACTTTGATATAACGCACAAGTAGTGAATATACACGTCAGCAGTGCACAGCATTGCAAAATGCGCAAGGGCATTGGCAAGGAACAAGGAAGTGGACGTGATGGTGGTGCAGGCAGAGGCCGAGGTCGTGGGCAAGCTCTAATTTCGCCACAACAAAGGGCCACATCTAGTCGCTCGCACGTCCTGTCCCAAATTCTTGGGGACCGCAGCAGTACACCGCTCTTGAACCAAGACCAGTGTCAACAGGTTGTTAGTAGAGTTGAGCGCGGTTCGTGGTTCGTGGTTCTCCAGTTCGCGGCTCGAGTGATTTTGGGGCATGTTCTAGATCGAACTAGAACTCGAGCTTTTTGCAAAAGCTCGATAGTTCTAGATACGTTCGAGAACGGTTCTAGCAGCAAAAAGCAGGGCTTTTTACAGCTACAGTGTGCAGGAGCCATCGCTGGCAGCCTGCCACAAGCTGGTAACCAAGATAAACATCGGGTATCCAAGCAAAGCGCTTTGGTTAGTAACCCGATGTTTATCTTAGTTACGTGCAGGAAGCCCACACTTTCCCGCTCAGCTCGCTCCGCCCCCTCCTGCCCGCGGCATGTACACATACATACACAAACACACACACACACACACATCCCCCCCCCCATCCCCCCCCCATCCCCCCCATCCCCCCCCGCCCGCCCGCTCGCTCGCTCGCTCGCTCGCTCGGCTTACCTGCGGTGATGAAGTCCCGCCATCCCGACCTCAGCGCTGTCACTGTCCTCCATGGCCGCCGCTTGTCACATCACCTATCGCTTCCGACCCGAGACTGACTAGCGGTGACGTCACGGACCTCTCGCGATACTTGCTGTGAAGGCGCCGGTCATTGACCTCAGTGACAGGGGCTGTCAGTGTGCTGGAGATCAGCGCAGGTAATGTACCTCGCTGACAGCAGCACTTGTCACCCCCCTGCAGTGACCTGGGCTGACCCATTGATGTTAGCTCAGGTCACTGCACTGCTCTCCCAGTCAATGGGGAACATCCTGCTCTTCATTGACTGGGACAGTGTGGATCGTCATGGCAACCCCTTGGATTACACCAGACCTGGATTTGTTTTTCAATCTAATAAATTGGTTAAAGAGGGAATGTTTTGGGGAGTGTTTTTTCAAATAAAAATGTGTTTGTCGTCTATTTTTTTTTATTACTGACTGGGTTGGTGATGTCGGGTATCTGATAGACGCCTGACCTCACCAACCCCAGGGCTTGATGCCAGGTGACATTACACATCTGGTATTAACCCCAAATATTACCCCGTTTGCCACCGCACCAGGGCGCGGGATGAGCTGGGGCGAAGCACCAGGATTGGCGCATCTAATGGATGCGCCACTTCTGGGGCGGCTGCGGCCTGCTATTTTTAGGCTGGGGAGATTCCAATAACCATGGACCTCCCTAGTCTGAGAATATCAGGCCCCAGCTGTCTGCTTTACCTTGGCTGGTGATCCAATTTTGGGGGACCCCTACGTGTTTTTTTTTTTAATTATTTATTTAATTTAAAATAACAGCGTGGGGTGCCCTCAGTTTTGGATTACCAGCCAAGGTGAGGTTGCCAGCTGTGGTCTGCAGGCTGCAGCCGTCTGCTTTACCCTAGCTGGCTACAAAACTAGGGGGAACCCTATGTCATTTTTTTTTCATTTTTTTGGCTAAATACAAAGCTAAGCACCCCTTAGTGCCACATGAAAGGTACCAAAGGGTGTTCCACTTTTTCTCCATTTTTTTCTCCACTTTCTCTCCACTTTTTCTCCACTTTTTCTCCATTTTTTTCTCCACTTTTTCTCCACTTTTTCTCCACTTTTTCTCCACTTTTTCTCCACTTTTTCTCCTCTTAATCTCCACTTTTTCTCCTCTTATGCTCCACTTTTTCTCCACTTTTTCTCCACTTTTTCTCCACTTTTTTCTCCACTTTTTCTCCTCTTATGCTCCACTTTTTCTCCACTTTTTCTCCACTTTTTCTCCTCTTATGCTCCACTTTTTCTCCACTTTTTCTCCACGTTCTCTCCACTTTTTTCTCCACTTTTTCTCCTCTTATGCTCCACTTTTTCTCCACTTTTTCTCCACTTTTTCTCCACTTTTTCTCCACTTATGCTCCACTTTTTCTCCACTTTTTCTCCACTTTTTCTCCACTTTTTTCTCCACTTTTTCTCCTCTTATGCTCCACTTTTTCTCCACTTTTTCTCCACTTTTTCTCCTCTTATGCTCCACTTTTTCTCCACTTTTTCTCCACTTTTTCTCCACGTTTTCTCCACTTTTTTCTCCACTTTTTCTCCTCTTATGCTCCACTTTTTCTCCACTTTTTCTCCACTTTTTCTCCACTTTTTCTCCTCTTATGCTCCACTTTTTCTCCACTTTTTCTCCACGTTCTCTCCACTTTTTTCTCCACTTTTTCTCCTCTTATGCTCCACTTTTTCTCCACTTTTTCTCCACTTTTTCTCCACTTTTTCTCCACTTTTTCTCCTCTTATGCTCCACTTTTTCTCCACTTTTTCTTCACTTTTTTCTCCACTTTTTCTCCTCTTATGCTCCACTTTTTCTCCACTTTTTCTCCACTTTTTCTCCACTTTTTCTCCTCTTAATCTCCACTTTTTCTCCTCTTATGCTCCACTTTTTCTCCACTTTTTTCTCCACTTTTTCTCCACTTTTTCTCCTCTTATGCTCCACTTTTTCTCCACTTTTTTCTCCACTTTTTTCTCCACTTTTTCTCCTCTTAATCTCCACTTTTTCTCCTCTTATGCTCCACTTTTTCTCCACTTTTTTCTCCACTTTTTCTCCACTTTTTCTCCTCTTATGCTCCACTTTTTCTCCACTTTTTTCTCCACTTTTTTCTCCACTTTTTCTCCTCTTAATCTCCACTTTTTCTCCACTTTTTCTCCACTTTTTCTCCACTTTTTTCTCCACTTTTTCTCCACTTTTTCTCCTCTTATGTTCCACTTATTCTCCACTTTTTCTCCACTTTTTCTCCACTTTTTCTCCTCTTATGCTCCACTTTTTCTCCACTTTTTCTCCACTTTTTCTCCACTTTTTCTCCTCTTATGCTCCACTTTTTCTCCACTTTTTCTCCACTTTTTCTCCTCTTATGCTCCACTTTTTCTCCACTTTTTCTCCACTTTTTCTCCACTTTTTCTC